>NW_016157235.1:95764-165516 GCF_001687245.7 Rhagoletis zephyria
ATCAAATAAAACACCTCTTTGAGGTAAAATTTTCGAGTGACGAAAGCTGAACTAGAAACACAAAATTTATGATATCAATTTCGTGACGAAAATTATACGCATTTTTTAACCGCCTTTGGAACGTGCGGAAATCCTTTTTTTTTATTTATTCGGAACGTTGCAAAACTGCGTCTACTGCTAGAAACACAAAATAAAAAACAGAACTTTTGCAACGAATCGTATGAATAAATAAAAGGATTTTCCTCACGTTTCAAGTAAAATATCTGTTTAATTCTTTTTAGTAGATAAATTACCTTTACAAAAATACCAAACATGTTCACATTGCATACAACTAACTTTTCGATTTATGCCCATTTAGGCGGAATTGTGCTACGTACAAAATTTTATGCAAATCGGACCATAAATAAGATTTTTTCGAATAGATCGGTCCATGGTCCACTTCCCGGAAAAAAGGATTCTATATCTGAATCTATGCTAAAAGCTACCTACGTACCAAGCAAATCGGACCATAAATAAGACTTTTTCGAATAGATCGGTCCCTGGTCCACTTCTCGGAAAAAAGGATTCTATATCCTACTCTATGCTAAAAGCTACCTACGTACAAAATTTTAAGCAAATTGGACCATAAATACGATTTTTTCGAATAGATCGGTCCCTGCTACACTTTCCGGAAAAAAGGATTCTATATGCTAGGTTGATCCCGCGGTAGTTGGCGCGTATGGGGGGATCGCCTTTCTTGTGGCGCTTGAGATGAACTCTCACGTTATTCTGCATAAGAGTTGGTACATGCACCTTATCAACTTCATGCACCATACTTGAATATCTCAGCTGTCAGGCCTTCAGCTCCAGGAACTTCGTCATAGCCAGGCGGTGGTACATCGATTACATCATCATCGACTGGGGTTCAAGTTCGTCTTCCCCACTACTTTCAGTGTTGCACCCATTCATGAAAGATTTGGGGTGTTATCGAAACATACAGACTATCCCCCTTATTCTGGAACCCGAATTTTCGTGATTCGTAATTCGTAGCTACGCTACGAAAAACGAAAAACCCACATGCTGCAACCCTTGCGGAAACATGTGCAGCACTGCCAGCTATCAGTTCTTTTTCGAAGATAGCTGAATGAAGGGAAACAAAGTGGAAAGGAATTAACAAAACACTCATCATGTGCTTGTTTATTGTAAAATTGGTTAATTTTACATATTTTGAGGAAAATGATGGATTCTGATGCATTTGCAGTTATAGCAGCAGTGTAAGAGGGCGCTATGGCAATGGATTCACAAAGGTATGCGGAGTTGTCGGGCATAGTAACCATGGGCGCATCTATGTCAGCTTCTGGTTGAATTGTTGAACCACAAGCCAGAACTCCTATGTCTGAAGAACTGGTTCCCAATCCATTTAGTGCAATAACAGCTTCTTCCAAGCCATTGAAAACATGCATTTTGTTAGGTCCACCACCTGTTGCGGTTGCTTCTGCCTTCGGTCGCGCTTAGGGATTATAACTCTTACTAAGTAGAATTCTCCATTCTGTGTTGCCGGAGAAGAGGCACTTCCGCATGTCAAAGGTATACAATATTTCTTGTGCATATCACAGTATTTTCGCGCAGAACCCACATCGAAATTTGCAAAAAAGTGCATAGTGCAAACCGAATTTATTCATAATTTGAAACATTTATTTTAAATAAAAGTTTAATCCTTTGATTATACGTGTATGTTAACGTTTTGGATTCCGGTTATGCGTTTGGACACAACAACCGAAAATCGTTGTACAAATAACTAAACCAGACCCAAGTTTCTCGATAAGGGGCAACAAAGATTCTTGCTTGCTCGTTTATATAAAGTAGTGGATAAAAATATACGTATATGCGAAAGGCAAATTTATCTGTTTAAATAAACACCACTAATATTTCCTGCCAGCACACATAGATTTACATCTTTTATCTCCCCTCCTACATAGAATTGTTTTGGTACAAAATTACGCAAAAAAGCTTACTCGTTCGTTTTTAGGCATGCCACTGTTACTGATTTCGAAAGTTCGAAGATACGATTCGGATTGCAGCATACCATTTCTACGNCAGCACACATAGATTTACATCTTTTATCTCCCCTCCTACATAGAATTGTTTTGGTACAAAATTACGCAAAAAAGCTTACTCGTTCGTTTTTAGGCATGCCACTGTTACTGATTTCGAAAGTTCGAAGATACGATTCGGATTGCAGCATACCATTTCTACGATTCGTACCAAATCCGAATACGAAAGTGTTGCAGAATAGGGGTGTATATTATATCCAAAGCTTTTGCAATGTAAGGGTCAGTGTTGCCGCGAATCATTTCTAGTGGTAGCCAACTTCATTTTAAAAAAGGGCTAAAAAAATTCATTGTGGTTAAAAATGGTACCTAAAATTTTTTACTTATTTCTTCCATATTCTTAATATTTTCTTCCATATAACAAAACATTCACTCATACCTTGTATGGAGAAAAATGTCTAGAGCCTTCAGCAAAAAAAATATTAAAAATCAACGCGATATCTCAGCCACGTCAAATTTGTACATTGCTATATTCAATGGGCTATAAAACTGCATACCAGAAATTTCTGAGTAAAAGGTTTAAAATTTTGATCAAAATTCATAAAATTTTCCTTAATATTGTATACAGTTTGAAACCTTGATTTACATATATGATTTTGTTTATAGCATTAACCATATTTTGGTACAAAAATAACAAAAAAATTATTGCTTGCAAAATATTGTCGATATTTAAGAAAAAAGGGTGAACGCAGATATAGTGGAGCGAGCGAATATAAAAGGGCAAATACACGACATCAGCTTGCTGGCACTATCAAGAGATTGCACCATCAGGCTAGTGGCATATAACATACCAGAATGCTGGTACAGTATTTAGTTCTTTAGACTTAGACTTAGAGCACACCACAAACTAGATTGTAAGTGATTGTGACTAGTCCAAAGTTTGGTCCAAGAACATGTAAAATTCTATTTACATTTAACATTGAATGTCCTAGGCTCTTACCAATTGTCCGCTTCTGCATTACATTGTACCCAATTTTGGGGGGAAAAAAACAAAAATAAAACTTGCGCCAGCTGCGATTCGAACCGGGGTTCTCAGGCTTTTTAAGCTGATACTCTCTCTACATTCCAACGCCGCATATGAAAATTCGTTGAGTAAGTGCCTACATATCAGCAAATCGTTAATCTGCCCATTGTCCGCTACTGCATGACATTGTAACCAATTTCAGAACAAAACTCGTACCTTATGCATTACATTCGGCCACTTTTAGTACAATTCACCTGTTTTACATTACATTGCTTTAAATTTTTGGACTATATTTGGTCCAGTTACAAAACTAATATACCTACGATTATATTTTTCGAGCAATTGGACTAATCTTTCCTTCAGGGTAAGTTAACTGCCCTAACACTTTTAAAGGAACATGCAATACATATACACACAGTCTTTCTTAGTTTAAAAATTCATCCCTTCATAAATGAAAAAAATTAGAGCAAATTAAGCATATACAACTTTCCATCTCATGTCAAGGATAAATAAATTTTCCAAAGGGCTAAATAAAAGGCTAGTGGCAATTTTAAATTTATGTGGCCAAAAAAAGTATGTGGTAGCTAAATCTAGCCACCAAAGAGCTACAAAGGCAACACTCGTTGGGGTTTATAATAAGGAAGACTAGAGCGTTTAAAGATCCATTTAATTTGAAA
Organism: Rhagoletis zephyria; assembly: GCF_001687245.7. Lineage (NCBI taxonomy): Eukaryota > Metazoa > Arthropoda > Insecta > Diptera > Tephritidae > Rhagoletis > Rhagoletis zephyria. Next base: position 99,496 of record NW_016157235.1, read on the forward strand.
TCACTCTATATTTCACTAGTCAGGAGTCGCCTAGAATATTGTTCTCAGTAATCGTGCATGTAATCATAGTCCCCACCGAAAATTTATGGAAAATAATCGAAAGGGGTATCAAAAGACGCGTATTACTACCGGTAATTAAGAATCCGAAGACGGAAACTGATTTTTTAAACCGTCCAAAAGTTATTTGCAAAAAACCGTTTCATTCAGCTCAACTTTGTCAGTACTAAATTCATTTAATAAATGCTTTAAATAAACACATATTGGTATCTAAGATGTTCACTATATGTAGTTTACTCTAACTAAATTTGTAAAAAAAAATCGCGAATCTTATTGGTTTATTTAAATATTAATACGAAAACAATGTACAAAAAACCGGCTTCTCCTTTATTCTGCTAGTTGCAGCTAGGTGTAATAAAAACATGGCGGTGCTTGGTGTTTCCAATATATTACTTTTAGAGAAGGTTTTAACTAGTGATGCCAATAACAATAAAAGTTGAAAGATTTTGAGTTGTTTATAAATAAAAAATCCGCCAGTCCCTTTTTCTGCGTAGGCGGCCTTTGGCCGCGCTTAGGGATGATAACCATTATTACGCAGAATCCTACTTTCTGTGTTGCCGGAAAAGAGTGGCAAAACTTCTTTCTGCGTAGGCGGCCTTCGGCCGCGTTTAAGGTTCATAACCCCTACTACGCAGAATTCTCCTTTCTGTATTGCCGGAGAAGAGTGGCAGAACTTCTTTTTGCGTAGGCGGCCTTCGGCCGCGCTCAGAATTCTCTTTCTGTGTTACCGGAGAAGAGTGCCAGAATTTCTCTCTACGTAGGCGGCATTTGGCTCCGCTTAAGGATCACAACCCTTACTGAATATGCAGAATTATCCTTTCTGTGTTGCCGGAGAAGAGTGGCAGAACTTCTTTCAGCGTAGGCGGCCTTCGGCCACCTAAAACACCAGTAACATTTTTTTATTACAAATTATTAAAATAATTACTAAAAGTAAAATCTCGCTTTTTTTGTTATTGGCATCACTAATTAAAGCCTTTTATAATAGTAATATATTGGCAACACTAAGCAACTCGATATTTTTATTACAACTATCTGCAACAAAGGAGACGCTGGTTTTTCGTACATTTTTTCGCTTTAATATTTCACTAAATCGTTAATTTTCGCAATTTTTCGTTACAAATACAATTAAAGTGAACTATAGTGAATATCTATATACCAATATGTGTTCAATTAATGCATTTATTAACGTGAATTTAGTACTGACAAAGTGAACTAAAATCTGGCGGTTTTTTATGATACCCCTTTCGATTATTTTGCACCAAATATTAATACGAAAACAGTGTACAAAAAACCGGCTTCTCCTTTATTCTGCTAGTTGCAGCTCAGGACCAAAGTCACAAAATTACTAAACATACACCCCGAGTGCAGACAAAATGTTAAGAACGCCGGCACTGGTTCAAAAAAGTATAAACTCTTATATTAATAGTAATCTTTCCACAGAAGATTTAACCGTAGTGACACTTATGAATGCAAAGAAGGAAGCACTACTTCTCGCATCATGCTACATGTGTCACGAAGAAGATGCAGAAGATGGTGGTCGGATCCGACTCAAACTCGCACCACACTGGTTGGGGGAGCGCGGACATCAATGAAAGAGGTGAGCCTCTACTCAATTTTATTATTCAAAGTAGTCTAGAGGTAGCGAACCGAGGTAGTGAGCCAAAATATGTTGGACCCACCTCCATTCTCTGATCATAAGTACATCGAATTCAATATTTCTTTCTCCCTCAATCCCAAAATGACGACCCCGAGGAACCCAAGGAACATAAACTGGGATCTCTATAGGAAGATTGTAGAGGGGAAACGATTCGAGATAAAAGAGCTCAACACGCACGCTGAGATCGAAGAGAATGTGGTATTAATAACCACGGCTCTCTGAAAAGCGCGTTCTAACCGCAAATCCAATCCCGCGTGGTGGAACATGGAGCTTGGAAAGCACAGGCGCGAAGTACGTGAACTCTTCAAGCTGTCTTAGGCAGCAGATAATGAGTTTTTGTGGGAGGAGTACAAATACCTCTTAAAAGGCTATAAGAAAGAAATCCGTAGGTCCAAGAAGCAATCGGAGAAGGCCTTCTGCGGCAGCATGGATAAAGCAAACAAAGTAGCAAGGTTAGGGAAGCTACTATCCAAGCAACCGTCCACGCCAATATTAATACGCAGAAAGGATTATGAATGGACTGAAAGCTGAGAAGAATCGCTTCAGGTCCTAGTCGATATGCACTTTTCAGGATGTGTAGACGTGACAGACATGGAATCTGGAAAAGATAACGTAAATGACATCCCACCTAACATTATTACAACAAGCAAAATTGAATGGGGAATAAACAGTTTTGATCCCTTCAATTCGCCTGGAGCTGATGGAATTTTCCCGGTCATGATTCAGAAGGTCACTCACGTAGCGATACCATGGCTAGAGGCGATGTACATGGGATGTCTGAGGATGGACAATGTGCCTGTGCACTGGAGAGATTCGAGAGTTGTGTTCATACCCAAGGGAAGTAAGGCCAACCCTCTGTACTCGAAAGAATACAGAACCATCAGTTTAACTTCATTCGTCCTAAAAACGCACGAGAAAATCCTAGGCACACACATAAGAGGCAGGATAACGCAAGGCAGTCTATCAAAAGCGCAACACGCATACACAAAAGGAAGATCGACAGAGACTGCACGCATATAGAAAGAACGCTGGAACAGTAGGCCTACGCTTTAGGTGTGTTCTTAGACAACGCCGGAGCTTTTAACAACGTATCAAGATAGGCTATTCTAGGTAGCATACAAGCAAACAACGTGTAACCTGGTATTCTTCTATGGATAAAAACCGTTTTAGGCTGTAGACGAATTAGAGCAGAATGGGGTGAAGCCAGGCTGACCACGCAGGCGGTAAAGGGCACACCACAGGGAGCGGTGCTCTCACCGATCCTATGGCTGCTTGTGGTAAACGACCTACTAAATAAATTTGAAGCTAGGGCGCTCAAACTAGTTGCATATGCTGATGCCATTGCGGTAATGGTGACCGCTAAATACCTAGATACCATAAGTGGTATAATTAATGGAGCTCTCAATACTATACACCAATGGACTACTCGCGAAGGTTTAGGGATTAATGCAGACAAAACGGGCATGCTAGTTTTTACAAGAAAGTACAAGATTCCTGCGCGGAATTTCCCTAAACTGAACGGCACTGAACTCAAACCAAAAGACCGCACCAAGTACCCAGGAATAATCCTGGACTGCAAACTGCTGTGGAGGTACAATGTGGAGGACAGAGTGAAGAAAGCGAGTATTGCCCTCTACGCATGCAAAAAGATGCTAGGTGTTACTTGGGGCCTATCCTCTGCCCTAATGCATTGCTACACAGCAGTAGTGAGACCAATACTACTTATGGCGCTGTAGTGTGGTGGACCGCGACAGAAAAGAGCACTTATCTCAAGACAATAGAGGGTGTTTAACATCTCCCTCTATTTAGTAAAACAGGAGTACTGAGAACAACTCCAAAGGCTGCACTGGAAAAAATTCGCAATAGCCCGATTTTCGGCATCACCGAGCAATTCTACATAGAAATTGGATAGTGGCGTCTGGAGAATAAAAACCAAACTAAAATTTGTGATCCAGTGTTATTTTAATAGTTCTAATTAGTCTGTAAAAATTGAATTCTATAGACTATATACAAATAAATAAATAAATAAAGTTTTGCGCATTTTCCCTGTTGGCCAGCATTTTAAGGCGAATTCACCATTCGTGTCCGGACACTTTTTGTTAGTAATTTTACGCGTCCCTTTCCCACTCTGTCTCACTGAGAGCGCGACAAAAATGTGCCGAACTCTCTTTGTTCGAATTAAGTTGATTTAGATTTTCTGTCCGAAGGACTTGATGATTCGGGTTGCCGCGTTCTCCTTTTTATGCGTTTGCAGTGAATTGCATGTATTATTTGCCCTCAAAATCGTATGTAGGCAACAATATAATCTGCTGTTTGCTTCAGAACAAAATAAAATGTGTCGAACTGAACGGTGCACCGTACTTCAGCACCCTCTCCGGCAAAAATGTTTGAGAGCAAATAAAAAGTTGTCCGGACACGAACGGTGAAGCCGCCTTAAAGGCTCTGTTATGCATACTTGGCATTGCATGCACTGCTATACCATTTTTACGTAGAAATCAAAAACCAACAGACTTCTACGTATGTAATGCTGTGAGTTGAGTAACCGCTTACACGCGAAGCTCATTTAATAGATTCCTTATGTGACAACACTCAAGCAATGCCAAGTATGTATAACAGAGCCTTTAGCCTCTCGCACTCACGTATTTCTGCCCTCTCTCCATAGTGCTCCAAATGGGTATTGCATCCCTCTTAAAGGCCCTACACACGGATCGATTTGTCGGCCAACCAGTTGGCCAACCGCTAGAAGTTGGTGGTAAATAAGCCGTGTGTAGGCAAGTTGGCAAACCTTCGTCAAGTTTTTCGTCAGGTTGGAGTAAAATCAAACGTTTTTGATTTTTGAGGCAGATTGGTCAACTTGTTGCTCTGTGTGTAGACAAGTTGGCAACCTAAAATGCGATTTCATTTTTTTAAAGTAGTAACGTTAACATGTGTTTTTCAGTTCGTTTCGCTAGTGAAAATGCGTATAATTTGTAAAAACGGGGGCGGGGCAATAATAAATACATAAAAATGAGAAGCATTCCTGGCATAGCTTAAAAGTTTACCAGTGCTGTTGTGTTGTTCACAGTTCAAAAACTAAATTTGACAGGATTTACACTGATGAATCAAAAGAGAAGGTTGGAGTGGCTCAACTTTATTATACAATTCAATATGCTTTAAATTTCGTATATTTTTTCTATATTTTGGGTTGATTTTAAACAGATCACGAACACATTAAGTGGTTCCTTTGTTTTCCTCTTTAGTTTAGAAAATGAGTTTGTTATTTGAAATCCATGTTGGTTTAAATCGCACACAATTTCTTCCAAGTTACAAGAGTGATGGACATCCTTGACCATAACACGATTTTTTCTGGTTTGCATATTCTCATAATGAGTGCCACTCTAATTTACGTTCAATTTTTAAAATTTTTCTGTAGTCGGAGCTATGGAAAATGTTGATTTTGTACGAATCTTTGCCAGTTAGTTTTAAAGTGAAACCATTGGTAGTATTATATTTCAAAATTTTGTGTATTGACAGATAATTTTTCAGAACTTCTGAGATCATTATTGGAGGCGGTCACATTACATTAGTTTGGTGTGGCAACTTTTTTAATTTTTCTAAATTAACTTCTGGTGAGCTTTATATTTTTCGCTCTTTGTTTGACCTTTTGGCCACGGACATAACGCTTTCGTTAGGTTATTTAGTACGGCAATGGAGGATATGCCTTCTGACGACCACAAAACCAAAGGTGAACGTGAATTGTTTCGAACCAGTTGTAAACGAAAAAAGTAACAAGATGTTTTCTTTTTGGGTTACCATGGTAGCAATTTTAAATTATTTGCAAAGAAATGTATTTTCAATCTGAAATCAACTTTGTTTGAATGAATGTAAATTAAATTTTGCATTTGAAAACACGTTTACATACCTTTGGCTGTAGCTGAATTTGCAGAGATGCTGACTGTTATTGGTTATATTCCAGAAGGTCCCAAAATGTTAAGATATTAACAAACTATGAAAAAGCACCTGCGACGTGCAGACTGAAAGCGTATTTCAATGAAAAACCCGCCAAGCAAAAATCTATTTAAAGTAAACAAGCCCCCCGCTGCATCCCTTTTTCAGTAGTTTCGAACTAGTTCAAAATTCGCCAGATGAGATCTAGTTCGTTCTGCATCCCTTTTTCTCTAGTTTTGAACCAGTTCTAAATTCGTCATTTTAGATATAGATTTCTAAAATTGTTTTTTTTAAAGTACCACATATCGGTGCTTTTGAACTGGTGGCGATCTAGTTACTATCGGACTGATTCGTTTTTGGCGATAAAGATCTAGTACGGAACTACAAATTTGGTTCGCCATTTCGGGGTTTCCCTACAGGGTATTTATAAAACACAACAAATCAGCTATTTCCCAAATGCAGATAAGTGTCGTCTACCAGGGCAAAATTATTATGCGCATTTGTGTGCTTGGTTATGTGCATATGCATGTCCGCCTGTCACGCGTTTAAGTGATCTTCAGGTGAGGGTGGAGGTATGGTATTTTCAGGGATTGTAGGAGCAAGTTCAGGATTTATTTATTTATACCCGGGCTTCTGTTACCTTTTTTTTGTGTTGCCAGGACACCTACAACCTTCCCACCCCTAAATACGGCCTTGTTCGGAGCTACAACTCGGTGAAAAATAAACGAATGGTTCGCGGATTCTGTCCACTAAAAACAAAGACAGTCTGCAAAATATGCAACACAGAATCCGGGGTAACCACAAATTATAACTTCGCATCTCCTGCACCAGGAACTTAGTTTAAGAGGTTTTTTAAACTTCGTGAAACAATATGTTCATAAGACGTAGCTGTCGTCTAACCGTTAACTGTTTGTCTTAGAGACGTATAGTTGAGTAGTTCCGCTCAGCTCAACGGGTGGCAACATTACGCCATTTTTCCATCGTTAATTTTTTTCGCTACCTGAACTCATCATGTTGTGCTCAGCTTAAACAGCTGATCGAAAAGACTTACGCCGCTTAAGTTAAATGTAACGCCGCTTTGTTAGGTCGCAGCTGCAAACGAATTTATTCAATTTTATATTGATGACTAACTAAAATATTTATTGTCGGCCGCTCCACTCCGCAACATCTGGGTTCGAACCCTGGTCAAAGCAACATCGCAAAAATTTAGAAAAAAAGGTTTTTTCTTAACAGCTGTCGTCCCTCGGCAGGCAATGGCAAACCTCCGAGTGTATTTCTGCCATAAAAACAGGTTCTCATAAAAATACAATCGCCGTTCCGAGTCGGCGTAAAACTGTAAGTCCGTCAGCTTTGTGTGACAACATCAAGCCGCACGCCACAAATCGGAGGAGAAGCTCGGCCAAACACTAACATATGTGTAAGCGCCAATCTATTATTATTATTAACTAAAATATTTTATAATAATATGTACTACGTTTCTAAATATTCTAAATTATGTTCAATAAGTTGTTTGCTTTATAATTATACACTGTATTATTCATTATAGCATTGAACGATTTTTTCAACACGGCGGCAGTTCAGCGTTGGATTGGAAATATTATCGGCGCAACTATCTCTATTTATCGCAATTTCATTTGTTTACATTTATCAGCTGTTCATTTGACAGCATATTCATCAAGTCGTTTCTAAGACGTAATTGTTGAGTTTAACAGTTGCCAGCAGTTTCGTAGCAGTTGAACTTATCAGCTAAAGCTGAAATTAGTCAAGAACGTAAACCTACCGGTACGTAAACCCGGGGCAGCTGACACGATCTGTCTTACCAAAGCGCCATGTAAATGAAAACTTAACCCCGCAGAATTTTTCTGTAGTTGTAGCCCGTAGCGCAGAAATCTGCGGAATTTAGATTTTTCCGTGTCAGCTGATTTCTTCCTTCTATAGATGGTTGCCACTTCGCCAGTTTTGCCGATGGTAAAAAAGTTATAAGTTCTTATACAAAATACGTTTAAAATATTTGAAATTTTTTGCTGAAAACTAATGGTGATTTCGTTTCTACCAAAAAATGTCGCTTTTGATTGCCCTTTTCTCTTTTCTTGTTCAATTCTTAATTAAAGGCAAAGGGTGAGCAAATTGTGTGTTCGTTTCTTAAAAGGTAACACTCTTGTAAGGCAAATCAGGCACCTTTTCTGCCCTTTGAAGCTTTGTCAGGGGAGATGGTTGCCCTGAAAATAAGATGGTTGCTTAAAACGATAATATGATGAAATGTGTGATCTGGAGGACAAGAAGGCAAAATATGCATTTTCAAAGGGTTGAGTGTAATATCAAACACATTTTGCACCGTGCAAGGGCAACATTTTTTGGGTGAAACGAAATCACCATAAGTATTTATATTTAGCTACGATCCATTATAGCATGAACAATTGTAGTTGAAAAGGCAAGTTTATGAAAAGGCATTGATAAGTGGCAAATCTGTAGTAAGCAACACTGAGGGCCCCAGTAATCGACCAAATTCTGCGTATACAGACTGCTTTTAAGTATACGTTCTGCGTTCTTGACTAATTTCAGCTTAAGTCTTGCGAACGCGCCCAAAGCTATAATTTATTTCTTTAATACGGAGGTAAATTTTTTGTTTACGAAGTTTACCTTGAGTTTTTTCGTTGAATCCAAATAGGATATGATCGGATCTCGTAAAATAAGTATTTTGCTATTATTTATACAAATAAAACAAAAACCAAACACAAGCTGTTTTGGTAATTTTGAATTTAAATTTAAAAAATTATAACAGTTTCATAATCAACCACTTTTATTACTTTTAGTCGTGCTGCACTTTAAAAAATTATATTTCAAACTATGGTAGTCGAAAAAACTTGGGTATAACGTATAAAAGATATCAATGGTTATGCAGGGTTCATCTTATTGATTAACGTTATTTTCAAAATATGAACGCACACTTTTTTTAAATTTGCTCGTAGCACAGAGGTATTTCTGCGAAAGATACAATTTTTTGAATATTAAATTATTATATTTGTCATTTTCGTTGTTGGTATTTCCGATATGGTAGGAGTGTGATGTAATGTGGAACGATTTTCCGTCATCCCTTGTCAAATTTGGTTTGGAGACAAATAATATTTTCCTAAGTAAAATTCGTTATAACTTTGTACGAAATTGGCAGTGAAATACAGAACAAAAGCAACAAAATTTAGAAAAATTGTATTCAACTAAGTCTGATTGAGGTTTTAGTTCACTTAAGCAATGTGTTTTTCTTATAACTGTTACTTTTGCTATTTTTGTTGTAGGTTCATATGAAAATATGGCACTTACTAGACAAAATAGAGCAAAAATCAGGGCGATCGACCAAATATTTTAATAAATGTAAGCAGACAAAAATGACACTTTGTAAATGCTAACTTTGACAATTTTTATGAACAAAAACTTTTTTCAGTCGGCCTTCCTCCGTCTTCTATCTATAAAAAATGAAAGGCTGGAATATTTTCACCCGATTTCTAAAAAAAAAAAAAAACGTTGCGCATATTTGCGAGTTTTAACGTAAACTTATATAGTAATAATGGCATTTATGGTATTTTCAATTCGTTTTTGGGGTTAGGTTTATATGGGAGGTATGCTTTAAAATAAATCGATCACGCCAATTTTTAATTTTTTTCTTGATTTATATCCATAAATGTTGCACGCAGAAAATTGAGGTTCTACACCGATTCCTTCAAATTTTTTCTAAAAAATGAACCACTGAGCGTTGTCCTGGATGCATGGTACCCCATACCAAGAATGGGGAAATACAAATCTGGAATATAATACAAAATAATGAAGAAGTAAATACTTTTTTGATATAAATCACGATTTGAAATTTTGCCTGTTTAATGGCTACGAAACTGCTTTTGTGAATTGCGCTATATGCGTGACCGAGGCATTTTAATGGATAATGGATAATCAGTTTTAAAAAGATTTATCAGTGAATTATATTTAACTTTTTTTTATATTGGTTAAATAAAGTCATTAGCAAGGAAAAATGTTAACATAAAATTTGCCTAATAAAAGTATATTCATTTCGTTTTTTTAGCGGATTTGAGTTTGGGGTGCAGGCGTGCTATTTAGTTGACCATGGCTGTATATGTATGTGTGTACATATAGTATTTATTCGAACTTAAACAAATAACTTCACAAAGTAAAATTTTTTCAATAAAAAATAGTACATTTAGGAAAAAAACGTTCAGACGAGCAGCTAAGATTTGAAGGTTTGATGATTTTGAATCTTGATTAGATTTTTTCGGCGACGTAGAAAAACTTTATTTCTCTTCAAGATCAGAATACGCTAAAGGAATTATGTGTTCTAATTTAGGGCCAGAGTTTAAGAAATCAGTTGACAAAGTGTAATTAAATTTAATAATTTTAATTAGTTAAATGAAATATTTATTACAATATGGAAAGTGGCTTATAGTTGATTTCCACAAAGCCTTAACTGCAGTTTATGCCTATCGGAAAAAGGTGATAGGTGATCGAAGGGGGTGGTTTCACCTACTAAGTACAAGCAAACGAAAGGAAAGTAGCAAAAATTAAGAAATAAATCTTGCCGGTCACCTATGTCAAAATTCTCGGAACTTACCTGAGGTCTTAACTGCAGTTAAACCTTTGGTGGGAGTAGCCTATTAGGAAAGATTTATTTCCTAAATCAACAGAATTTCCTGGGCTTCATAAAGTAGAATTTAATTGAAATTATATGCTACAATATCGTTGTCAAAAAAGAGAGTCTTAGGATACCATAATTTCGTAATATTTTCAAGAGGGTTGTCGCCTTTTTAATGGTTAAATTGGATTTCATTAAAAAGCTTCATAATTATTATATGTATCTAGTTTAAATAAATCAACCTTTCGAAATAATATAACAAAGTATTTGGAAAATTCGCGCCAATTTTACAAATTTTTCCACACGTTTTTGACGCTTTGGCAACGTGTTTCCAAAAATATGGAGCTGATGGAAACTACCTACAGATTCGTACTCAGCACAATAAATTCTTTCAAAAATATTTCCGCCCCAAAACTCGTGTTGCCCTGTGTAATTATTCACCACTGAATTTGTAAATTAGGAAGCATTGATACAGGGTAACCAAAATCAATTTTTTTGTGCTACATTATACGTGGTATTGGTATTTGGCGGCTACGGGGTATTGCGCGCCAAGTGACGATGTGTATAGGTTAATCTGTGTATACAAAAGATACTTACATAAATATGTTAAGAGTTCATAACTGGAATGTATTCGCGAGCTTTCTCGTATTGAATATGTATATGTACATGTTAAAATATTCAAAGAATGCAAGCTGGTTTATATTAATTTTTAAGCGTTCTACATTTATAATAAAAATTATAAAATACTTTTAATAAAAACAAATGTAGACTTTTATTAATATACAAAAGAAGTTTTAAGAGCTAAATTAATTATGAAATAGTTATAAGTATGTACATATTTCTTTAAAGTTTAATTACGAACGTGTGTAGGTGTATTATAATTTCTTGGTTAAGGTGAGCGGAGAGTATTCTAAAAATCCCATGCAAATAAGGTAACGCTAAAGAATTTTCTTGCTTATAGTTATGCTAGTTGCTCTGAATCTATGTCTCGTTTTACGTTTTTTTATGTGTGTAGATATGTATCTAAACTATGTATGTGGTTGCATTAAGCCGCTTAAAGTGGGTTATAGGCAGTGCTTGTTCGCTTTTCATAAATTTAGCTTACATCAGTTTTATATGTATGAATGGAAGTATAATGGGTTAAATGGAATGGAATTGGTGCCACTTGAACACCAGTGCAATTATGCTAGTGTACCTATCAATGGAAATGAGTTATCGATTTTTTTTTTATTGGCATGAACAATTTCTTTTTGTTTGCACATGGCTACTTGACGCTGTGGTTAACTCTTTCGCCAAAAGAAAAATGTTCATTAAATACTTGTAAACGAAAATGTATAATATTCAATCCCATTTATTCGATTGTCTTGATTGTTTTAGTTTAAAGTCCAGTACAAGGACTTTATAGTTTAATGTGAGCCAGACGGTGGGGTGCCAGAATAACTGACAGGAAGCAACGCAGTAGATTTAGGTGGTTCTAGTCGCAGGAATAGATGGTTTTTTTTAAATGGTTACAAATGGATAAAAATATGTATTTATAAAAAGCAACATACTAATAAATTTATTATTATTATTATAAAATCAATATGTTACTTCATGGACATCAAAAGGGGCTTTTTCATGCTTTTCACTACACTTTCTTTTGCCTCTTATTTTACTCTTTATACGCTTCGTTTTCGTTATGGTAAATTATTGTTGCTGTAGGTTTTACTTGTTGTGCAGTGTTCAAGTTGTTGTTGTTTGTAGTTGTAGTACTAATTATAGTTGTTGTTAGATTTTTTTTAATTGCTGTTGTAGTATCGTATCAAATCAGAAGACAGTGTCAAAACAACGAACCCATGGCGGTCGTCGTTATTGACGCCGGAAATTTGTATATGTACATACATACATACGTATGTGTGAATGTTATATGTACATATATTATTTTTATTTGCGATGTGACTCCATGTGGAGCTACTCAGTAGCGAAGTTTTGTATTATTAATTGTAAGTTAGAAAATAAACAGGATTTTAAGAATTTCAGAGTACTCGCACTAGTGGTAAGAGTATGTATGTATGTATGTATGTACGTATTTATGTAGTAAAGTCGTATTCACCGTTTTAATGGTGAGGGAAATACATATGAACATACATATGTACATATCTGTAACTTTAGTGCATTTCAATTTTCATCTCTACTTAAAAGTTGTGCAGACTATGCATTGTAATTGCAGGTTTATTGATTCAATCTAAATCATTGAGTTACTAACATCCCGGTCAGATATTAGATGAAATTATAGGCAAACGTTCGACTTCTTCCTACATATATGGTTCCTATTTGCTGTCTATCAGATATTACCTTTTTATGGCAGTGCTTTTCATTAACCGTGTACGCAAGCCCCTCTGAAGTTCTGATAGGATCACTTCCCTATTCATGTACATATGTATGTCCTGCCACAGCATTGTCCGAGAAATTTCATTGATTCTAGTTGAGGTATTTTTTGTTAGAGCAAAACGAAAACCTTCTAAGCTAAATATGTATAGATATTCGAAAAATTTCAATTTTAATAAGCCTATCGCTCCTACATATGTATGTACTTAAGGGTGGTCCCTAAATATACGGATTTTTTTAGGTCTCACCCCCTCAATCGGCAATACCACTGTCACAGATATCACATATAAATTTTGGTCCCGATTGGAGAATGCTAAGGCGTGTCGCAAAGAGGGCAAAGTACAGATTCCCTATAGAGACTCAAAAAATTAAAATAATTTTTTTTTCATCTAATACCCAAAATCGGTACTACCATGTCGAATATATCACATTCAAAGACCAGATGCCACTAAGGACTCAAAAAATTAAAAATATTTTTTTTTTTCATTTAATGCCCAAAATCGATACTATTAAAATGGAAGATATCACTTATAGATTTTAGTTCCAATTGAGTCGGTTAAGGCGTCTTCATAGGATAATGTGAACTTTGACCCCTGTGCGACACGCTTTAACCGATTTCAATCCAGACCAAAATGTATATGTGATATCTTCGACTATGGTATTTAGTAGTATTGGGCAGTATCGATTCCAAAAGTACTCAGAACTCATTTCACAAAAGGATCGACAGCACCCGATTTTTAAAAGTATCGATACTGAGTACTCGAAAGTACTCAGTACTCACAAAAGAACTCGGAAAGTACTCAGAATCTAAAAGATTAATATATTAATTTGAATAAAGTGCTGCCAGCTTGTGAGATTTCTACTCTAATCACTGAAATGTTACCAACAAGTGTTTATTTAAAGAAAGTACTAAGAAAGTATAGAGGAATCTTACCTTTGCCCCCTGTGCAACACGGATCAACCGTCTCCAATCGGGACCAAAATTTATAAGTGATATCTACGGGTACAGTAGCATCGACGTAGGGGTTGAGGCTTAGGAAATCTGATGTAAAAATTTTCTTCCTACATTTAAGGACCACCCTAATATACATATGTATATTGCCAGCCTCTGTATAATTTACTACCTTAGTAAAGATTGCGTTCAAAGCGCTAGTTATTTTTCCTTAAGTATGTGGCTTAAAATTTATATTAAAATATCAATATAGTAGCATTGCCTCTACTACGATATGTACCTACGTACGTAGGTGACAGACGAAATCGTACGATGATTCGTGGTATGCTTTGACATTTTAACTTTTAACACATATAAAAGTAGAGAAGTATCTTAGTATCTGGAGTTCTTATTTTAAATCACGTTATAATATTTTGTTTGCTTCCTATTTTCGTAGATTCAATACCATGAAATCAGGGTTACGTGATTTTGAATTAGTCAAACCACAAATCCAAAAATCAAATTGATTTTTAAATTGAAAGTTGTATCAAATCCTTAACACTATACATTCATTATTTGTTTGAAGAATCAAAACATGAATAAAATTTATTCATGATTTGAGAATCAATTTGATTCGTGATTTTCCAACTAAAAAATACTTTTTTATGTAAGGCAATCATGATTTTCGAGTTTTTTTCCTATCTAAATCAAATCATGAATAAAATTTACTTTGTGTTTGGTTGATGAATCACCAATAAATTATATAAGTATTTCATTTGTTCGACAAATCGAATCACAAACAAATTTTATTTTTTATTTGTTCGAGGAATGAAATCAAAAATTAATTTTATTTTTTATTTGTCCACCTGTTGATCTTTTTTGGCCTACATTTCGCGTAAACTCCTTAGCATACTCAGGGGTGAATCTTTATTTTAAAATAAACAAACAAATCTTTTTAAAGCTAAAAACAAAATGCTAATGTGGATACTAAGGAGATTTAGCGAAACGTAGGACGAAGCAGTGAAAGAGGAACGTTTGGTTTACTTGCACTAATTACCAATTAAGCCCAAAAAGATCATCACAAGGAACAAAATATACGACGAAAATTGACCAGAAAATAAGATTTTGTATTACATTTTATTCCTTATTTGGTAGAAGAATCAAATCTCAAATACAATTAATTATTATTCGGTCGATGAATCAAACCACAAATCAAATTTCTTAATTAAAACCGGATTTAAAATCAAAAGATATCTTAAATCACGCAACCCTGCCCGAAATCTATCGTAGTATCTATAATTATCCTTGTGAGGGTGACACATGTTTGGGTAGATCGTTGTACTACGATGTGTGTCTCTAGCATTAAACAAACTCCGTTGAGAAAGCCTATCTACATAATGGAAACTTCATCCATCGGAAATCCTTTTTTCTATCTGCGGATCTTCCAAACCAAAACTTATTTTATTTTTTATGTATATCTGGGAACAGTGACTTTGCAAGAATTTATAGGCAAGGAAGGCAGTTCCCTTAAGAGCGAAATACACCACATAAGCGGCTTGTCAAACACACTTCAAACCTACTTTTTCTATGTCGACATACACCATGAAAACATGACTATTTGAACTAAAGAATTTTAGTTTTCTTCCGGTTCACAATGTTAAAAATTATTGTTTTCTTCCATTTTCCTACCTTACGTCTTCACTCGGTGAAAATCCCGTTGTAAATGAAGCGAATTTGTCATTTACAACGCAAGCCGTTTGACCAAACGAGAACATGGCGGCCAGAAAGTTAAAAAAATTTGATTTTTGTTCAAATTTACCTCAGATGGCTTGTGGAACCTTCAAGCACCCCCATACACAACACAAATGGCTTGAAGCAAAGGGATACTTCGCTTGGTTTGTCAATCCGGTTGTGTTGTGTATTTCGCTCTTTAGCTGGGGCTTCTTTGACAGTAAGACTACTGAATGAGCTTATTAGGCTAATATAAGCGGAAACTCTAGTTTCTGGCAGGACCGGGAACTGGCCACATGCTATCATCCAATATTGTTGCATATCATTATTACACTGCGGCGGTGAAAGACTACGAAGTGAAATCACATGGTATTTTTTTCCTAGCTGCCACGTATTCACTCCTCGGACTTTATCAAAAACCTGGAAATTCTGGCCTACCTGCAGATGAAAGCAAGTTGCTACTTAAAGTAATTTAAAAAAATTTAGGTTCAAAATTAGTGAAATCGGGGGTTAACTTTTCTGGCAATGATAAAAGCGATAGGAATATAAACAGTAAAATTTCTTTAGACCTTGTAAATCTGATGGTGTGTACATACATATGTAAATAAAGGGATGGTATACAAATGTAAAGGAACGTCAGGTATACATATCACTAAATCTTATCTTGGGCAAATATTTTTTCCATTTTAAAAAGCTTCTCTTTAGAACTACCACCGAAATTTTCATAACATCTCATTTTCAAGATTGATTTGAGTGCCAAACGTTCTTCCTTTATTTACTTGAGGTTTGCTTTACACTCTATAAAGTACCTGTTACATTAGGTAAATACCACTTAAATATATTTACATATGTATTATGTATATTAAATTGAATTTTAGCGTTAATAGTGTCAAATCAAAACGTTTTAGATTTGTGAAATTTTAGAAATTTGGCTGGTAAACTCCTACTTCATGTGTATGTAGATTTCTGCACATGCACATACAAATGGGTGCTTAATGTTCGAAGCAATAGTCAGATGACAACAGCCAAGTTGTTTCCCAAATTACAGATATTCAGCTATGATATGTCTTGTGAATAAAAACTTTACCCAGAAATTGTGTGCAGCCCACTTCCGGGGCTTACGGTTACTTGCAAATCTACATAGCCATACACTTGTTCATACTTATGTGTGTATGTAAGTAAAGATGTTTAGTAATTATATTTTTTACCCTCGACGACGTAAACTGGATATTCGTAAGTAAGGATTAATCGTGCACTGTCCTACAGAATATCTTGGTTCCTTGTGATTTTGTTTGAGTTCTAATTTTAAAGCGCAACATAACATACGTTTTTGAAAATATGGTTTTTCCGATTAAAATATAAAAACACAAGAACTTATTGTAACACAAATATTTGGTACAACATTTACATATATAAGCTACACAAAAATTGCCACAGTTAAACAATATTAAAGCCAAACACAAATCAGGTGAAGTCGACCTAAACGTATAAACTAAAAAAAAAATGTCTAAGCTCTTTATAATTGTTGTCTTATGTATTTACATAAATTCGTTTCAAAATTTATTTAAATGAAAAGCAAGAGAGCTTGACTGTCCAAACAAAAATTAAAAACTCGATCAATTGAAGCATTTTCAATACTACATAGAGCGAACACTGATTACAAACATTTATTTGGCGTATGGTACGCAGTTTCTTGTGGATGTTCACGGTTATGTTTACTGAGTCTGTACGAATACGTTTGTGGTGTTTGGAATGTAAAAGGATTTCTCAGTTGGAGCTAATGTAAAACACCTCGTAAAACATGTGGCTGTTAATTCGCTATGTAGGGAGTTACATTTTCTGCAGTTTTTCAAAGAATATCAATAAAATTGGCAGAACAAGGCAGGTGAGTGGGAGAGGGAAAACATTTATTATAACGTTGGTTGGGTGGTAGTTGAGGGAATAATAGTAGTATTAGTAGTAGTAACAATAGTAGTTTTAGTAAGCAGTTGCTTGTGTTATTTTGTAATAGCAGTAGAATAAGTAGTTTTTTGGTAGCAGTACTACTAGTAGTACTAGTAGTAATAGTAGTAGTAGTGGTAGTAGTAGTAGTGGTAGTAGTAGTAGTGGTAGTAGTAGTAGAGGTAGTAATAGTACTAGTTTTTAAGTAGTTTGTAGTAGGATAGTATAATACATTCTCGCATACTTGTATTTGTTCAAATGGTACTTCAAATGAGAACGACTCATTATAGTAAGGGTTGAGGGTGCATTTTTTGATACTTGTCTTCTTCTTTTTCAAACGTTTTCCATTTTGCATGATTGCAATTTTCACATATGGATCTATAAAAATAGAAAGAGAAAGTGAGAAAATAAAACGTAAATACAATTTTGTAATACGATTATATAAGTATCAACTTGTTTGCAATAATTACTTCGATTGGGTCCCAATATGCTAAATTTTTGTTTGCGCTATATTGGTTCCACCTTATGGATATAGGTATGTATATAACTTGGTTATGCAAATTGCCAAGTTCAGTAAAAAAATAATTTCACATATATGAACTATTTTTGTTTTTTATCTTTTTTAGAAACCAACTTTAATACATTTAATAGATATGGTTCAAATAAATGAAGGAAGAAATTGAGTAAAATTAAGCATTTTAAATCTTTTAAGAGTTTTAAAGCAAAATGTGCCAACAAATGGTGAACTGAATCTTGGTGGCTACGGTTGTTGGTAACTGCTTTGAAAAAGTGACGCCTATATTGAACACCTAGAGCTTATCGCCATATGAGAGTTTTGCTAGATATTGCGATTACTATTCTTTTGTTTTATGGCAATTCCGTTAAAAAGTAAAACAGTAAACTAATACAAGAAAAAAAGTCAAGGTCGGGCGAAGCCGAAAATTAGATACCCGGCGCAAGTATTAAATATAGTTTTTTCACCTTTTCGAAAACTACCGCATGTTAAACACCTTTTGTTTTACCCCTATTTCAAACATCTTCGATAGAACGTTCAGTTAAACATAATGAGATAAAGGCTGACTTCCCAAACGTATTAATATAATGTTTGGATACTGTTATACTGCGGTATTCAAACTGTTTGTATTTGCAGAGTTGTGACACATTGTAACCAGTGTTGCCAGAACTTTTTGGGCCGACCGGCTAGATTGGCAAAAAAAAGCGGCTAAAAACGGCTAAAATGTTTTAGTGAAATTTCACATAGACTCTGGCAAAAAACGGCTAAAATGTTTTAGTGAAAATCCACATGCTTTATTTAAATAAATCGCAAGAAACGAAAGACTAGTTAACACCATTAATTTATATCGAGTGTATATTCCTCATCATCAAATGAATCACTATTGTATATATCACCTGAATTCATTAATTTTAAGAGATCGTCATCTACAGTAAAATTATGGCAGCATTTTTCTTCACGTTTTAAACCGTATCTTATATATAAAATAGCGTTTAACGTTTTAACGCACATTGGATTTCTTTGCTTAGTTTTTATTATATTCATTGAACTAAATATTCGCTCTACTTCTGCATTACTTATAGGCAAAACAAGAAAACTAAAAACTAGGTTGCAAAGGTCAGCAAAAGGGTTTTCTCCTAGGGCATTTCGAAATTGATAAACTTCGGCCCAAAATTTTACAGTTGAGTCTAAATTACTCCAGGTATGTAACGTTAACCGTTGCCATTGCATCTCTATGGATGTTATTTCGTCGGCATTATATTTGTGTTTTTGTTGCTGTAGTTGAACAAATACTTTTGGTTTAATTACTCTTAATGCATTTCCAACCGAAAAAAATCAATTTTTTTTAGTGTGGCAATATTTGTAGGGAGGCGTTGGCGTAATTCCTTTATTAAAGTGATAATAAAATAGCGACCATTTTCTCGAATTATTTTCTCGGCTTCGTGGTCAAAAGCGTTTGTGCTTACTTTTGTTTTTAAATACTCTTCAAAACTGTGATAAAACTGAGGAAATGGAGCAAGGTATGGTTCCAACGGGGAGCATATAGGATCAAATGTGTCCGCGCTAATAACCACTAGGGAGCATAGATGCGAAAGTAAAACATTGAGTTCATTAAAAATCTTCATTGGGTCTGCATTATTGCTTTCGAACAACTTGTTTACTTTTTGCACCTGAAAATTAGGCAAATAGTAAAATCGGCTAAAAACGGCTAACTTTTTTTTACAAACCGGCTAACAAATCGGCTGCCGGCTAGATCGAATTTTCTCCGGCTAGTTGCTATCAAAACCGGCTAAATCTAGCCGGAAAACGGCTAAAATGGCAACGCTGATTGTAACCATATTTTAAATTTTCAATATAGCAATGAACAATTTTTTTGACTTTTCCATTTTTAAAACACCAATGGTAACCAATAACAAACGAAGCATCAACTTTGTTTCTGATGCGCTGATTGCTCTAGCGATGCGTTTCGATTACTTTACGGATGCGTTTTGGAAAAGTATACATTGTCAATATTTTGTAGTTCGGCGTTATGGAACATTATACTTTGTAGTAGAGTTGTTGTTCCATGTTTCAGAAAAAAACTATCATTACTCGTTGATAGTTTGCAGCAATACTATCGATAGTGTCAAACGCTACCATCGATAGTACTATCGATAGTCAATGTAATGTTAAAAACTGTTCCAAATTAACAGGGATGACATCGAAAAACAGAAAAAAAACAAAATATTGAAAATATAAACAACGTAGGGCCGTTTTCTCAAGTAACTTTTAACTTTAAAATTCACTTTATGTTTAAATATTACTTTAACATGTATAGTTCTGTCTAAGTAAAGCATTTTATTATCGAATTTTATTTATTTATTTACATATCTATTACTGAAGCTTACAATTAAAAATAAAATTATGAGCCTAATAAAAAAAAAGCTTCTTCTTATGATCTATAACACATGGCAACAAATATGGGAAACAATTTGTTGCGGCAAATGTTACAGCTGCTTTTAATTGGCTTGCCAGTGCTGATTACGAATCCATGAGCATAAGGTTTCCATCAGTTCCAGATTTAGTGAAAAACGAGGTCAAAATGTCAAAAAATCGTGTTTTTTGGCAATATTTTAGAAGCTCTAGCAAAGAAACAAAAGGCGGTATTAGGCTTAAATTAAAGCTAGAAGTCTCGACTACTATCCCTGAAAATACCATCCCTACACCTTGACCTGATGGTCACTTATAGTCATTTATTGAACAGCAAAACCTGATTTTGTGCGAAGTTTGAGTACCCACCGCAATTAAACAAAAGGGGATAGAGCCTTCCACTTGGGCTGAAATTAAGGCTTGAACTTTCGACTATAATCGCTTAAAATACCATCCCTGAACCTTAACCCTAAGGTCACTTATAGTTATTTATTTAACAGCAAAAACTGATTTTGGCAAAACTTATTTATTTTTTTCAATAGCACAGTATTAATTCCAGTAATTTTATATTGTTCAATAAATGACTTTTAGGGACCATCAGGTCAAGGTGCAGGGATAGTAGCCGAGAGTTATAGCTTTAATTTAAGCCCCAGTTAAAGGTTCTATCACCTTTTGTTTTTTGTGCTAGACTTTCTAAAATATTGCAAAAAACGCGATTTTTTGACACTTTGACCTCGGTTTTCTCAAAATCTGGAGCTGACGGAAACTTTGTGCTTACGGACTCGTAATCAGCATAAAAAAGTCTATCAAAAATAGCTTTATCATTTGCCGCAACAAAATCACTGTTGCCTTGTTTAATTCTTGCTTATTATAAATTTTCAAATATGATATGTTTTGTTTAAATTTCGTAATATAATTTTTTGATTTGTTTACAGCCAAGAAACATACAAATGTCAAACACCGATAATAGAAATGCTTTACTTCAGACATAGCCTTATGGTTTGAAGCAACGTTTAAGTATAAAGGGAGCTTTCCAATTAAAGGTTGCTTGAGAAAACGACCATTAAAGGAGGAATCACAATGAAAGTATCACTTATAATAAAAAACTGACAAACTTAAAAAACTGACGCGCAGCTACATGGAGACATTATAAATAAAATCGGCTGTGCTAGGGGTTTTAAACTATCGATAGTCAACTAGTACTATCGATAGTTTAACCTTTTTTGAGAAAAACTATCACTACTCATCGATAGGGGCAAAAAAACAAAACTATCGATACTATCGATAGTACCATCGATAGTTTGACACCTCTACTTTGTAGGTATGCAAAGCAAATGACGTTTTGGAAGTCAGCCAAACTTATCTAGTTATATGTGGGCGGTATCACGTCCATTTTCCAAAATTCCGTAATAATGTTACTTCTTTTCAAGGGATTGTTGTTAGTACAATTTTTGAGTAAATTGGCGTACTTAAATTTCGAAATATCGAAGCTTCAAGCATTTCTGAAATTTACCGTTATATGAAAAGTGGGCGTAATTTTAGTCAGATTTCAATAATTTCAACGTTTTGCTTTTATGTGGCAAGCGCAATATCTAATACATTTATCATCCATCAGTTGTAATCACATATAAACAGGGTCAGTTTTTCTATAAAGCTTTACTACAAACTATAAACCCATAGTTTATAATTAGAAATTATATCTAATATAATGCACATATGGAATAGGGATTATAAATCTCAATAATCTATAATAAATTTTTCCATATAGTTTAGATCTGAATGTTTTCGTCGCTGGATTAATATTTGCCCCTTGTTTGAAAGTACATGTTCGCTTGGAACGGTCTTCGCTACAAATCGAATCGAGGGTTACCATTTCACTTGGTAAGACTGTTGCGATGAGCAAAAGAAGGCGAGAGAGTTTTTTGGGGCTTCAGCATAGTAGAGATGTGGTTGCCATACGTGTTCGCCGCACACATTATGCTTGCTTCACTTAAAAGGTGTTCGCACGAGGCGATTTTGCGTTCAACTTTTGCTTTCAACTCACGCAGGGTTGCACGAAAAAAAAGTTGAATGGCTAAATGTTGGCTGGCGACCAACTTTGTTGAAAGCGATTAGTTGAAACGCCGTTCAACCAAAAGTAGAATGCAAAGTTGAACAATGCAAACGCCTTTTTATGGCGAATATTTTTATATTTTTTTTATATGTTGATATTTTTAGCCATTCAATTTTATTTTCGTGCAACCCTGCGTGAGTTGAACGCAAAAGTTGCCTGAAAAAGCGCCTCGTGCGAAAGCCCTATTAACTACAGCTCGCTATACAGTTTAATGCGAGCGTGAGCCTGAACATTCACAAAGGCAAAGAATTCCATTTGTATTCTTATGCACGCTCACACACATCTGTCAAAACTTGTCGTTCACTTGCGAATGCTTTGCGTTCGCACACTGTTGAGTGTGAGCTTGATGCAGAATATCCCGCATTAGCAAGTACTATGGCGTTTTAAAGTATTTTCTGTTACTTACATTCATAATTTTGCTTTGAATAAAAGTGTACCGAAAAGTACTGGTATAGCATGAAAAAGTCGAATGTACTGATTTGGGGCAAAAAAAAATCTGGCAACCCTATTGGGTACCAAAATTTTTTCGAGTATTGGGTACCGACAATTCAGCACATCACTACAAGATGGGACTCTAGTGCTTTGCCCACTTGGCTATTGCGGCATTTAGAGCAGCGCGAGCAAAAAGCAAACATATATGAAACACAATGCCTGCGAACGGCAAACTTCGCAGAATTGGGCGATGGTGTCGTTCACCGTTCGCCCTGCTCAAGACAAATTTATACAAGGTTGTATCGGTTGAGCAAAACAAAACTTACAACATTATGATTATTATTATTGTGGGCCATATGCACCGCGACCTCTGAAGTGATCTATTGTGCATGATCCTCCGCCACATAGGGGAAACCTTTTAATGTAGCCTAGCACTTTCAAGGGCGTTTTGTTCCAAATTTTAAATGGATTAAGTGCAGCACCCATTAAGTGAACTAGTCTGCGCCTAGAAAGAGCGTCACATCCACAGAGAATTTAATTTTGAAAATTACAAAAACAAATTATATGCACAACGACGGCAAGAAACATCAACATCGACACAATGTTGTATGTATGGAGTCAGTAACTTCGGTAACGATTTTTAACCGGTGTTAACCAGAGATGGTGAAAACGGGCCTTAATCTACTCAGTAGGGACATAAATACTGCTACAATATTGGTGCGTTTAATAGACAAGTTAAACACACTCCTTTTTTACTACATGACTAATGTGACCAACCGTACTTCTTTCGGAAGTACAATACTTCTTATTTATCTCTTGTACTTCGTACTTCGCAGTACAGTCAAATGTACTTCTTTGCAATATTTTGTACTTCAGGTCCTTTAGTTCTCCGATCTTCTGGACGATCATCACATGGCCTCGGCGATAAAATCGTTCAAACCCTTCCAGTGGGCGGGGCCGATGGCATCATACCTGCGCAGCTGCAAAGGGCTCTGGAGGTGTCGTGCAAGTGGTTGGCGAACTGTGTGAGGATCTGGTAGGTACATCCCCAAGGCTTGGAAGGTAGTCAGTGCTTCGTTAATCCCGAAGGCCGGAAAAGGCTCTCATGTTTTCCCTAGGGATTTTAAGCCTATCATTCTGTCTTCGTTTTTGCTAAAAACGCTAGAGAGACTGATAGACCTGTACAAAAGAAACGCGATCCATCGCAATTAAAGCACTTCCAAATATACCAATATAGCAAATAAAAAATTAGATATTCTTAGTTTTTTTATTTCTTTTTATCTTTAGAAATTTTGGGAACTCAATACAAAATATTTACCAAAAGTTAATTCTGTTTTTTTTGTACGTATAGTAGTTAACAAAACTGTTAAGTTTCAAAGTAATGCACTAAAAAAAGAATGTTAAATTTTTTTTTTGTAACACAGTTAAAGTCGCTTTTCCGTTCAACAGTTGTTCCTCAGATATCTTCTGAGTAAAGCGCCCTCTGCTGTTCGTAGAAAGAGGAGATAATAAATGTACTGATAAAACTACTGTGTTAGATTTACAAAAATGTACATATATTACTTAAATATTCCAAACACTTTATTTTATTTTAATTTTTCCTATGCAGACATAATTGCCACAGCACGAACAGCTATTGGGCTCAGGGAAACCGGGTGGTAACACTCTGGAGTTCTGGAGGGCTTTGACTTTGCCCTGAACACATAGATTACAGCGCCTCCGAAATGGCTCCCAGCAGCTCCTTCTCTACCTATATTCCCTCAAGAGAGGACTGGGTAGAGCAGGGTAACTCGAAGAAGGGAGTGGTAAACTTCTTCACCGACGGATCAGGGTTGGTGGTGGTTTCTTCTGTCGGAAACTCTCCATCAAAACTATATTCAGGCTTCGGGACCTCTGTAGTGCCTTTCAGGTGGAAATAGCTGCCATCAAGGAAGCGGTAGACTCACTACTAAAGGGTGTGATGGTGCCCTCGAAATCGGTAAAGGAAAACTGCGTGGCTGATGACCTGGCGTTGAAAAGGCACCCTTAAAACGATATCCAACCTTCGCGAGGCTAAGATGAAAGCACTTTGCCTCGCACTTCTTAACTAACACTCGGGATAGAAATTCGCGGCATTCGTAATTTGGTAATCGGCTCATGGCGTTTCGCCGACTAAATTAAGGGTCTCCATTGAGTTATTTTCGTCGAATCACAAAGGACAATCTCTTAATTGTCCAAGTGTGTCCCTTGCCTGAGGCAACCACTTTAACCGAGCCCAACCTAACCTGTACTTCTTTGAGCTATGAAAAGGTTGGTCACATCCCAGCAAACATTGAGGTTAGTTATCGATTAGAGAATGATTGGAGGACTAGCTACATTCTCCAATCTCAAACGTTAGAGAACGACTCGAAAAACTGTCGACAATCATAGCGATCTTAAAAAAATGGGACAAAGTTCTCGACTCGAGAAAATATTAGTTCTCTAATCGAATTCTAATGAGGATCTCTAGTGGGATTCGAATGTGAATTTCAAACTGCTGTTTTGCTTTATTAAATAAAACGCTTTGTTTGTAAAATTTGTATTCCATGTATTTGCAATAAAACAATAATTAACTATTTGAACTTAAACATAATTTATGATTCATTAATTTGGAATATTTCTTAATTACATTTATTTGAATTTGCGTTGTTTCTCTAATCGTTCGTGAATAGAATTATAATGTAGTTCTCTAACTTCGTCATTCATTCGAGAATGATTAGAGAATTGCCCTAGTTATCTAATGTAGAAATCCAAATTTCTTTAACGTTAGAGAATTTGTTTGCTGGGATTATACATGACTTATGCTTCTTCAGCTTCCACCATGGATTGGTCTCATAACGAGCATCGTATCGGTGTTATTGCGCTATTGAAGTATGAAATGAAAAAAATAAATATTTTCAAACCACTTGGCCTGCTCGGGATTGGTCGTATGCTATTCTACCGATGCATAAAACTGCTTGAGGAAACTGGAGATGTTAAAGGCCGCTACCGGCCAGTCCCGTCCATGCACAATTCGAACTCCGCAAGTCATCAAAACTGAACTCAGCGTAATCTGCTCCGAAAACAGGAAATCAAGGCCCGAGAGACTGGGACTTTCAAACGCCGTACCCGACATTCGTCGACTGTAGCTTTGGAAAAAGAGGATGAAAAATACAAACGTCGGTTGGTGAAACACGCTGATTACTTGCACAGGAAAATCTTGTTTACCGACAAATAAATTTTTTTCGTCCAGATATAAACCCAGAATACAGTGTTGTTTTTCTTTTCATAATAATATTTGTTGTTAAATTTTTATAGAAATGTAGTTCATTTTGCATCAAATGACACCTAATTTTGAGTATGCAGTTTTGTAGTTCACTCAATTTCAGTATCATAAAGTACAAGTTTTAAATAGCTATAAGTTACCGTTGATTTTTGATAACTTTTTCGCTGATGATGTTGCGGATTTTCTCCTTATAACGAATTCGTGATAGTTTTTTTTTGTATGGGAAAAAATGCTGAAGAGGGTCAGTATGTAAAAGACTTATTCTGGTGGGTGAACTATTCTTAAACGCCCGAAACGATTTTTACGATTCGCCGGGTCTGCGAGTAATCGTATAAAAAAAAAAAAAAATTAAACTTGAAAAACATTACAAATATTTAACAAAAATCAGCATGCACCCACGTTTGGTCGCCAGTGTATGTACGTATAGAAACTTCCTTCAAGCAGCATATTTCAATATAAGTATAAGTATGTTGCTATAATTATGATGTATCTTAAATACGTAAATCTTATTTATTTTAACATATATATACATTGTGAAATAGAGTTCAGAAAAGAAGCTTTGATAATCTAGTCCCCAAAAGCTTACTTCTATCCTGAATGATGGTTGCGCCAGCTTCCGAGAACAAACGCTCCGTTGCCACTGTTCGGCATAGACGAACGAAGTGAATGAACGATGTCGATGTTTCTAATTTTTCTAGTCGATGTATCGACTATGTATCGTCCAGCAAAACATCGATGCATCGTTTGCATCCCTATACACCACAGCGGCCGACAAATAGAAAATAAGCTATCGAAACAAGTATAAGTGAACATACTTCAGATGACTTGAAATTTTGATAGAATTTTATTTAAAGTGCTGCAAGCCAAAGTGCATACAGGCCAATAATAAAGTGCATGTTTGGTAATAATGCACTTAAATAGAATAACCAAACTCCACACCGATCTCAATTCTCCTTGATTACTTGTCTACCAGCCTGAATTTGAAATAAAAATAATTTTTTTTTAATATGTCTGTTTTAGGACTTACCAAAGACGAAAATTTTTATGATCCTAAAATCCTCACGGAGGATGGTTCCGTGCGCAGAAGTGGAAAACTTTTGACTGCCATTTACCTGGGAGTGGCCAGACGCGATTCTTGTGCGTACGGTTCAAATCGCAGCTCACAACGTCCGGATATTTATATCCACGTATCCTCTGGGTAGCAACCAAACACCCGTTTGGGAGCGAGCTAAAGTGAGAAGGCGTAAAACTTCGCGTGCTCTGCCCGGCTGGTTGATGTCCTCGGGAAGTCAAAGGCTGACATCACCGCCATCCAAGAAATGCGATGGTCGGGGCAAGGTAAAGTAAGCGTGAAGCCTTGCGACGTCTACTACAGTTGCCACGTAAAGGAGCGCAAATTCGGTGTTGGATTCGTGGTAGGAGAGAGACTCCGTCGCCGAGTACTGGCGTTCACCCCGGTGGACGAACGTCTAGCCACAATCCGCATCAAAGCTAGATTCTTCAACATCTCGCTCATCTGCGCCCATGCCCCGACGGAAGAGAAGGATGAGGCGTCCAAGGATCTCTTCTATGAGCGCTTGGAACGTACATATGAGCGCTGCCCCCGACACGATGTCAAAATCGTGCTTGGCGATTTTAATGCCAAGGTGGGCAAGGAAGGGATCTTTGGCGCCACTGTCGGAAAATTCAGCCTCCACGACGAAACGTCCGATAACGGACTGAGGCTGATCGACTTCGCCGGGGCCCGAAATATGGTAATATGTAGTACTAGGTTCCAGCATAAGAACATCCACCAAGCTACATGGCTGTCTCCAGATCGAAAAACGAGAAACCAAATCGATCATGTTGTGATAGACGGAAGGCATGCTTCAAGCGTTTTGGACGTACGTACACTCCGAGGGCCAAACATCGACTCGGACCACTATCTTGTTGTAGCCAAGATACGCACCCGCCTCTGTGCAGCAAAAAATGTGCGCCCAACAATGCAAGGAAAGCTTAACGTCGAAAAGCTGCAATCACAACAGACGGCCAATTTATTCGCCACTCGACTCACACACCTGCTCTCTGAGAGCACTCTTCAACAATCCGACGTACGCGAGCAGTGGAACCACATTTCCCGATCATTAAGTACCGCCGCCGAAGAAGTAGTTGGATTTCAGCGAGCCCGAAAGAACAACTGGTACGATGAGGAATGTCAAGAAGCCGCAGAGAAAAAAGATGCCGCCTACAGGGCCACGCTGCGATCGGGCGCAACGCGAGCCATGTGGGACCGTTATAGGGAACTGAAGAAGGAAGCGAGACGTATTTGCCGCAATAAGAAGAGAGAGGCCGAAATACGTGAGTGCGAAGAGCTTGAGATGCTGGCCGACAGGAAGAACGCCCGAAAATTCTACCAGAGGGTTAGGCGACTTACGGAAGGTTTCAAGACCGGGGCGAACTCCTGTAAGAACAACAATGGCGACCTAGTGACCGATGTCCAGAATATACTTAAATTGTGGAGGGAACACTTTTATAACCTACTGAATGGTAGCAGCGCTGAAAGTAGTGAGGAAGACGAACCCGAGTCCCCAGTCGATGATGATGGAGTAGCTGTCCCACCGCCTGACTATGACGAGGTACGAATAGCGATTACGCGGCTGAAAAACAACAAAGCTGCTGGAGCTGACGGCCTGCCAGCCGAGCTATTCAAGTACGGCGGCGAGGAGCTGATGAGGTGCATGCATCAGCTCGTATGCAGAATATGGTCAGATGAACGCATGCCCGACGACTGGAATTTAAGTGTGCTCTGCCCAATCCACAAGAAAGGCGCCCCCGCCATACGCGCCAACTACCGCGGAATTAGCCTTCTAAGCATAGGTTACAAGGTCTTATCGAGCGTATTGTGCGAAAGACTGAAGCCCACCGTCAACGAGCTGATTGGACCTTATCAGTGTGGCTTTAGGCCTGGAAAATCCACCATAGATCAGGTATTCACAATACGCCAAATCTTGGAAAAGACCCGCGAGAATAGGATCGACACACACCATCTATTTGTCGATTTCAAAGCCGCTTTCGACAGCACGAAGAGAAGTTGCCTTTATGCCGCGATGTCTGAATTTGGTATCCCCGCGAAACTAATACGGCTGTGTAAAATGACGTTGAGCAATACCACCAGCTCCGTCAGAATAGGGAAGGACCTCTCCGAGCCGTTTGATACCAAACGAGGTTTCAGACAAGGGGACCCCCTTTCGTGTGATTTCTTTAATCTTATGTTGGAGAAGATAATAAGAGCCGCAGAACTGAACCGCTCAGGCACAATACTTTATAAGAGCGTACAATTGCTGGCGTATGCCGACGACATCGATATTATCGGTAAAAACAAGGGCTACGTCTGTTCTGCCTTCTCGGGATTGGATAGAGAAGCAAAGCGAATGGGTCTGGTGGTGAACGAGGACAAAACGAAGTATCTCCTGTCATCACACAAACAGTCAGAGCATACGCGTCTTGGCACCCACGTCACTGTTGACAGTTACAAGTTTGAAAAAGTAGACGACTTCGTTTATTTGGGAACCAGCATTAACACCAATAATAATGTCAGCCTTGAAATCCAACGGAGAATCACTCTTGCCAACAAGTGCTACTTTGGGCTGAGTAGGCAATTGAGAAGTAAAGTCCTCTCTCGTCGTACAAAGATCACACTCTATAAGTCACTCATCATGCCTGTGCTGGTGTATGGCGCGGAAGCATGGACAATGAAAGCATCTGATGAGGCGGCTCTTGGAGTTTTCGAGAGAAAGATTCTGCGAAAGATTTACGGACCTTTACGCGTTGGTGATGGCGAATATCGCAGACGATTTAACGATGAGCTGTATGAGCTTTACAACGATATAGACATAGTGCAGCGAATTAAAATTCAGCGGCTCCGCTGGCTTGGCCATGTCGTTCGGATGGACAGAAACGCTCCTGCTCTGAAAATATTCAACGCGGGCCGCGATGCTGGGAACAGAGGAAGAGGAAGGCCTCCTCTGCGTTGGAAAGACCAGGTGGAGAAGGACTTGGCTTCACTTGGCATTTTCAATTGGCGTCAGTTAGCACAGAAGAGAAATGACTGGCGTGCTGTTTTGGACTCGGCCAAAATCGCTTAGGCGGTAGAAGAAGAAGAAGAAGAAGAAAATCCTCTCAAAGTAAGCTTTCGAACTAGGAAGGTAATATAAAAGTGTTTTCTATCATTTATACTTGCAGCAATGCACGTTTAACATGGGCTGGCAGTACTTTAAGACCATAAGAATTGGCAGGCAACCTTGAATTCCTTTTATATCCACTGTAAATAAAATTCCATCAAAATTTCAAGTCATCTGAAGTACAAATCATTTTCTATGCACTTTAAATACAATTCTATCAAAATTTCAAGTCATCTGAAGTATGTTGACTTATACTTGCAACAATACATTTTCAACATGGTCTGGCAGTACCTTAAGACCATAAGAATGGGCAGACAACCTTGAGTTCCTTTTATATACACTGTAAATACAATTCTATCAAAATTTCAAGTCATCTGAAGTACGTTGACTTATACTTGCAACAATGCACTTCCAACATGGGCTGGCAGTACTTTAAGATCATCAGAAGGGGCTGGCTGTAGAAATTTCATCTATTTATAATATTACTAATGTTCTGTTAAAAGGACAGCCCATCTGAATTATGTTGATTTATACTTGCAACAATGCACTTTCAACGTGGTCTGGCAGTACTTTAAGACCATAAGAATGAGCAGGCAGCCTTGAATTAATTTTCTATATACCTTAAATTAAATTCTATCAAAATTTCAAGTCATCAGAAGTATGTTGAGTAATCGGGTTTTATTGACATCTTTAATAGCTAAAACGCATGGTCAAGAGCGCTGTTCAGCAGCCAGCCCTGCGGCTCTCGATTTATATAATAACAAGCTAAGCTCGCAAAAAATTTCAATCAATATGAAGTGTGATGAGTTTTTTGGTCATGAACTCTTGGTCTACAATCCATTTGGGAAAAAATGGTACTTTGTTTATAAAAAGCAGACATAAAAATGTTAACAAAAAATTATAGTTTCCACCAAAAAGCAGGAAAAGGTTCTAATAGGGCAGCAATTTTTGATTCTCTATCGTAAGTGTGACATGAGATAAGAATTTTAAGAAAACTTGTGGCTCTAAGAAAAAGGGAATGTTTTAGCTCGACAAAAACTATGGTGGAAAAAAATTCTATTAAACTCACATACAATTTTTTTCTTGGTACACTTGGCGAATTTATAATATACATATTCACCGAATTATGCAAGCCGTGCACACAGCCGTTGCTTGAGCTAATCTGCTCTTTTGCCAGAGTGAATACACCTAATGAGGTTCGCAACGTACTAAACGTATTGTTCTTTGCCTATGTATGCCCACTATACACTTTACGACGATGTCGGAAAAAGTCCGACTGAGAATCCAGCCGCAATTTGTTATCATGTAAATTAGAATGAAAATGCGGCAGTGGTGTCGCAGAGATAAAAACCGCTTTTGTGTGTCAAGCCTTAAGATTCAGTTGCACCTTTGTTTAAAACAATTATTAAAACTTTTTATTTATTAAAAAGTTTCTATTTATATTTGTGGAAACAAAAAATAAATCATTTAATATAATTACCTTGCAGATGTTTATCTCAAATAAAAAAAATATTTGACACCTATCTAACTAATATTCAAAATTTTTTATAAGCATTGCAATTATCCGAATTAACATATTTTAGCTATAAATCATAAGGATTCATCAATTCATGTGTTTGTAAAAGCCTAGAAGAGCTGGATTTGATATTTTCAAAGACAACACGGTTGGAGAGGAGGGCGCATTTGGTAAGAAAAAGTAGTAAAAAATGAGTTCGAGTTCATTAGAAATGTTTGGTACAAAACGTCAAAAAGCAAAAACTAAAAAGAGGCAATTGAGGAGAGCTTCGCAATGTTGTCATTTGAAAATATCGATGATTTTTGATGAAGGGTAGGTTGATATTCCTGTATTTAAAATGAAAAAAGGCGAAGCTACTGTAAAGTAAAATAGGAATACTTAAGGTTCAAAGCCTAAATACAAATAGTTATAAGAGTATACATTTGAAATTTTGGCAAATACATAACATTGCTACAAAGAAGAAACGGCCAATGCAAATTCCCTTAAAGAGTGTCAAAAATACAAGTTTTTCTGTGAGTCATAGGCTAAAATTATATTGTAATGTAAAAAAAAAATTCATCAGTTCGAGGCCTTTCGTTCATAAACGAAAGTAGATTAATATGTTCACTTTTGAAATTAAGGTTAATATAATAAAAATTCGTGGCGTGTTATTAAAAAAAGCTTATCTTCGTAATTAATATGCATCGACATCGTCCCATGATTTTGTGTTTATCAAGTAAAAATACAACGGCATTTTTCATAATTCGAGTCCCTTTCATACAGTCAATGAACAAATTTGGGATAAAATGGGTAACACATAAAAAGATGCACCTTACCTTCAAATGCAGCATACAAAAAATGCCATAATTTGAACGTGGGCCGGATATTTTAGAACATCAGCTTCTCATGAGATTTTTTAAAACCTAGTTTTTGGTTGTTCGCGTTCCGACGGGTTAGGAGTATATTTGGATGGTTCACAAGGTGTCGTACTTGTGGTATTGTTGTATGTTGTAAAGTTTTTAACGGCTAAATAAATGTTTAGAGGACTTGAAATCACCACCAACTATTTTTTAATTGTGTGAAATTTCATAATAAAACTCCTATGTTAGCTTGCAAATTCCTTAAATATAGTTTTAGCCGTTTAAATTTTATGACATACAACAGTACGACAGTATACAACACTTTGTGAACTCCCTAACTGTTTATGGAACGATTATCCGTCATCCCTTGTCTAATTTGGTGTGCGGTTTCGGCGTTGTACCATCTTCAGTGTAATTTTTCGTTCTGAATACTTTCTGTCTTTTCGTAAATATTTATAGTCGTGTTTTCTTACTTAGTTAGGTACGCCCTAGCGAACCCTACCTGTTAGGCCCTTCGTACACAAGGCTACGTAAATTCTCCATACCCAACTATTTTAGTGTCTAAGCGACTACCGCTATACAAATTCATAGAGGTTCTTATATGAGCACGCGTCGCCGAGAATTTTTTTCTTTCGTCGCCGATACCAGAACTACTTCCCGGACGAGGTCGTCGCTACAAACGTTGCCGCGATTTCCGAGATTTCACTTTCGTACCAAAACTCTGAAAATGATGTGGTACGTTCATTTTGATTTTGGTACTTTTTTCATAAAAGTGGCAGCGCAGGTAACCAGATTTATTTATTTCCATATATTTTTTTAATTTTTCTATATTCTATTTGTATTCGCCAATTAAAATTCCAATTATTTAAACGATCTTCAATACAATTAAATCGTCGATACCCGAAAGTTATCGCATAGCCGTTCATGTTCTGAAAATATCGACTAACTGTGCGCATTCCTACAATTATTGTTCAATTTGCAATAAGTAAGTAAAGACATTTAAAGAAGTTAAATTAATTTGAAGGCAATAATTTAGTAAATTTTTGGTTTGTTTACAGATTTTTTATGAAAAAGTAAAGGGCGGAATTCATTAATCCACCCCAGGAAACCTTAAACGAAGAAATCATGTTAGAGCAGGGCTGCAAACCGGTTTGGACCGAACCGTCGCTTTTTTTCGGACTCCGAACCGAACCGTTTTTATTTTGTAATCCTAAAACAGAACCAAAAACCACTCAAAAAATAGTTCGATTCGGTTCAAAATGGAAATCCCCTATAGCATTTTTTACGTTTTGTAATACACATGTTTGCCTAAAAATGCAACCCGTGTAGTAAAACCGCAAAAACAAATTTTGTTCGATGGCAACTACGTGAGCTGTACAATACAAAGAATGATTGAAATGTTTTTATATGGAAAAATGCTTATCAACGCCGAAAAAAATCAAAAAACTACATACTCGCATTTTTGTAGTTCTGATAAAAAAAATGTATACTTTGATGTAAATTTGTTTAAATTTGTAGATTTTTTTTAATTTTCGTACCAAGTTTTAAATTAGGATTTACATGGTTTTTGTTATATTACGAGCTACACTTTTATAAAAAATGTATGAACATTAAACAATCGCCGTTCGGAGTCGGCGTAAAACTGTAGGTCCCTCCGCTTTGTGTGACAACATCAAGGCGCACGCCACAAATCGGAGGAGAAGCTCGGCCAAACACTAACATATGTGTAAGCGCCAATCTATTATTATTATTATTATTATTATTATGAACATTAAGGCCCTGTCTCCACAGGAAAACGCTGATGTCGTGATAACCATGTCACAAAATATATTTCCAATGGAGACCGCTTATTTCTAATGGGCTGCAATATATGTCAGCACTTATTGCTTGACATCTATTGCAGGCAATTCAATAGTTTGACAGCCATATTTTCATTTGAAAGAAAGCGTGCTGGTGGTAACATCGTGAAATTTTGATATTAAATCAAAATAACAATCTGTTCCCTATTGGATTATTTATGATTACGTTTTAGGAAATTATTCAGCAAGTTTTTAAAGATTTAAATTTTTTTAAACACCGAAATTGAGAGAATGTTGTCTGGTGGCGTAATGCGGCAAATGCTTATTTAAAGACATCAAAGTGCCCACACACAAAAACTTGCAATCATATTGCTCGTCAAAATGACAGTTGGTAGGCCATCGGTGTTTGCCTGTGGAGATCTGCGGTAAAACAAGGAAAGAAAAATAGTCAAATGTCGCACTCCTATTATTTTGACCATAGATACATATACTTAAGGCCTAGTTTAAGCTCCAACCTACCGAAAATGATTAAGCCAAGATTTTGAGTGTCAATTCGAAGTATGCTGTTTTTATCTACTCGACTAGGCTCACGACTTGTGCAAAACTTAAAAAAGTTTAAGAACATTTTTCTAATTTCGCCTTGATCGCGTTGATTTTAAATAATTATTTTTTCTACCACACAAAAAAAAAATTCCCACATTGCCATTAATCAACTTAAAACTTAAAAAATGTTTCCTAAAAATTTTTATTAGATGAAGCTTTGCAGAATTTTCATAATTTTTGCACAAAGTTTGAAACTTGGATTCATATGGTTAAAAATAAATGAACATTAAATAAACAAAAGAAAAGTAGCCAAAACTTGCTGAAATGTCGTGCCTCTATTTATTTTTCCACCACTATACATGTGGCTATTTGAATTTGATCTTAGTAACAGAGCCTTTTATTTTTATGTTACAGATTAGCCATATTTTTGCAATATTTGTGTCCTTTATCATAAAAAATTGAACCATTTGAACCGAACCGAACCGCGGCTCAGCGATACTCATGAACCGGTTCTTGTACCGGTACAAGCTTTTCCTAAGTCGGTCGAACCACTGAACCGAACCGCCCCGATTTTTGGACTGGTTTGCAGCCCTGTGTTAGAGACATAAATATTTGCGGATTTTTATAAAATACCTATAGTTTTTCTATTTTGAACTATTTATGTACATATTTTTCAGTGTTGGAAACAAAAGAAGGTTTGGAGCTCAGTGGTTCACCAACTTTTCATGGCTTTGCAAAGATGGTTCAGCCTTTTGTGAGGCATGGAATAAAGCCGCAGTTAACTACAAAACTTCATACTCAAAAAAGTTCTAAAAATCTTATTGAAAATCGAAAATTTGCATGAGAATTTATTGAATTTGCCAGAGTTTTGAACAGAGTTGTGAAATTATATTTTTATGTTTTTTATTACAGTATGAACTAAATTTTTATAAAAAATGGCGGAATAATTAAACTAAAAATATTTTTTGTTGCCATGAATGTAGTACCTCTTAGCTTTTGTGATATTAAGCTTTAATTTTTAAATAATTTTCGTGAAACATTAATTTATTGAAGTTAATTTATGTTAAATTTTTTTCTTTATTAAGAAATACTTAATGAGAAAAAACCATTTGTAATTACTGCAAAAAAAATCTTTTTGGTACTCTCAAAAGCGTTTTGGTACGTTTTTCGGTAGGGGGGGGGGAGGGTAATATTTGGGTGGCAACACTGTTGAGGACATCTTGTAAATTCGTGTTTCCCGTATAGCCGCAGTGGCCGAATAAAAACTCGACCGTGAGCTACAAGATACTCGCGACGAAGGTATAGAACATTTGTATCGAAGATTTGCGTAACCCTGTGTACGAAGGGCATGAGAGCTAAATGTATTCAACAAAGTGTGATTGATTTTGACATTGCTCTCATAAGAAACAGGCTATAATGTCAAATTGAAATGGATTGTTAACCCATTTGAAAATATTTTTTTTTCAAATTTGAATTTGTTTAAAAAAAATTTACACAAAAATTTTTCAAGCAACAAATTTTCTTAACAAACGTGAAATTGTTAAGAGATAAACTGCCGAGGAGAGCAAGTAAGTACATTTAAAGTTTGGTAATAAGTAAATACGTTCGACTTTGCTTAAATATTTAATGTAAGTAAACCAAGATGAAACATAGCAAAACTTTGGAACGGTGCGCTGTATGCAATAGAAGTCAGGACACGAAAATAGTGCGATGTTTTAAACCACCTCGTTGCGAGTTAAGATGGCAGCGATGTGGTGTTGTACTACGTGATTCATCTCGCGTTTGTGAAAACCACTTCAAGGAAAGTGATTTCATTTGTTGTCCGTCCGAGCCAAGCACTTTCAAACGAGCTCGTTTATACCCAAACTATTTCGCATGAAAAAAACTTAATTTGAAAATTGTTACAGTTAAACTCATATAAAATTGGAAACAAATGTAAAATCATACTTTTATAAGTGTCGAATAATGTTTAGGATAAAAAATTTAAATATAAAAATAAACGCACAAAAGCATAAAACTTGGGCAATTAAAAACGATAAAATTGCTAAAACGATTTTATAAACAATTTGTTTTATTTTATTGACAAAATATATATATTCCAGGTAATGTTTGTAAAACAAAACTATAATCAAAATAAAAGCCTTGGGTATCAGTGCTGACAAGATACATGCATCACTAAGGGTTAATTCGTTTGTTTATACTTTTTGACATTATAGTACCTTAAAAGAGAGCCGCACTGAGTTGTCAATCACACCTTGTTTAATACACCTTGCATGAGAGTATATTAAGTAGTTATTGTTTGATTGTATCAATTCTTTGAAACACATCTACTACTTTCATATATTTTCATCTTCGTAGTATTCTCAATTTGTGTGCGAATAATAACGACGATAATAAGCCCATAAAATCAATGAATCCTTCGGCCCTTTCAATGATTGCTCTACCCAAGATAAACAAACCAGTCACTCCTATAAGACCCATTATCAACCACAAATCGGCACAAGGATATAATTTATCGAAATACTTAAAATCAGGAATAATAAGCAATTGCCGAATAAAAACATAATTACGAAAACCAGAGAACTAATTGAAAGTATAACACTGAACTTATTAACACCTTGAAGATAACACTGGACCAAAACTATTTGAAGTTCAATAACAAACTATATAGACAACGGATCAAATTTCAAATTCATAAGATTTGATCATTAGTTTAGATAAAAATACGAAATACATTTTGTTAGTTTTCCCGTTTTTAAATAAAGTTATTGAGGTTTGAAGTTATGGAAATGTCGAATTTCGTAAACATTAAAAAAATCTTTAAACAAAACCATGGGGGCATAGGTCAAATTTTTCGGGCTGAATCCATAGCAGACGGCCTCGACTATCATCCTGAATAATATCGCGGAAAACAATGGATATAAAAAGGCCTGGTGAACGAGATTAAGAAACATAGAAACAAAAAAAGCGAGAATTAATAAAACAGTTGGGCACTCTTAACCTACACGGCAAAATGTCATACAAAGTAGCCAAAGTATTCCAGAAATACAGCAATAGCAATGCATTTAAGACGAGAAACGACGTAGGATAGGACTGTGTGAAGTTAGCCACCCTTAATTCAAAACTTATGACAAAATCAATTTTGTATGACAAAAAACTTATATCTGAAGATTTCAATATTTTTTACGCTCTCATTCGATTGGCCAAGATTAGCCCTGGTAAGCCCAACCTTTTTTTCCATTGGCCAACTCTTAGTTCAAAAGTTATAACAAAAACAAATTTGTTTCATACAATTTATGAATTTCAATATTTTTACGCTCTCATTCGTTTGCCCAAGTCTAGTTTATTATATGGTACATATGTAATACTTGAACACAATATAAATCCACTTTTCAAACTTTGTAGAGCAATTAAAAAAAAATTTCACAATAAACTTTATATTTGCTACTTTTAGAAAAATTGTAAGTATGCCCATTAAATTCTAGTATTGAAGTGCAAATTTCAAAAGGCTAAGTACTCGCGTTGATTTTTTATAACATTCTCCGGCAGTGTTATTAATTTCTTCCTTAAAAGAAATGTCGAACGTACTAACATTGTATGGAAGGGAAGGAAACATGTGACACCGTCAGCAAAAAAACATATCCAGTGCGCACGCGATAGAAGTGAAACCTTCATAAAATCATCGGAATTTTATTGTAGTCTTTTTTAGGGATCCGCGATCCTTCTGGTGTGTATTTTATTAAACTCTCGTGGATGAATTTAATAATTTTTTTACTGGTTGATTGGGAGAAATATAAATTGCCACAAATATAACTATTCTCTCATGGTCCAACATGCTTTCACAAGCACATATGTCTCACACCTTAGAAATTTGAACAGACATTGATTCCAGTTTTTTTTCATTATGTTCTGTTTGTGCAGAACTATGTATATGGGCGTGAGTTATGATAGATTACAACACCGCCTGCTCTCGTCATTGGGCTTTTAAATTTAATTTCTACATATATCAAAATTGGGAATGTCTAAAGCTTTCTCATATCCATCCACGTCTCTAAAAGAATTAGAAAATTCGACGATGACGCTATTATCTCCAACTAATTAAATATCCTGTACGTAAGCGTATAAACTTTGGTAATTGAAGGTAAATAATGGCAACCCTTTCCTGCATTATATAATCATATAATTACGGTGACCATATTTATGACAGCCGAATACGGGACGAAAAATAATTTTG
Source organism: Rhagoletis zephyria (assembly GCF_001687245.7). NCBI lineage: Eukaryota > Metazoa > Arthropoda > Insecta > Diptera > Tephritidae > Rhagoletis > Rhagoletis zephyria. Next base: position 138,585 of record NW_016157235.1, read on the forward strand.
TAAATTTTTCCCTAAAAAGCTAGAGGATTTTAAACCCCTTTGTACTTTGTGCTCGAGATTTTTGCAAACATTCCCTTCCATCTTCAAGAACTTTTTTAGCATTACAACATTGTCATAATAGTATTCTTATTTAGAGTTTCTCAAGTTGAAGATACAATCCCTCACACAATCAACAAACTTTTTTTTGTCGTAGAGTCGCCTTATGAGTATATTCTCTCTTCACAATTTGAAAATTGTCTCCACACCACAGCACGTTGGACAGATAATAGTACCCGAGAAAAAACAGCAAGCTGTGCGCATTTTCTTGTTGGTTAAGGAATCCATATACGTAAATACAGATTGAAATTTTAGAGTAAAATGTAAACAAAAATGACAATTTAAAGACGAAAATCTCAGCAAAAATAAAATCGGCTGCTCCACTGCTACTACCTGTTCAATATGCTTTGCTCCACACAATATATTCAACGTGAAATCCGTTGAAAAAGCCTTTAAAAAACTAAATACTTGTGAAATTTCTTTTAAAAATTTGAACAACAATCATTAACGTCTAATTACGATTCATACTCATAAATACCCAGTTTTTCTACGCAAAATTATAACATCAGATACCATCTACATATGTGTTCCTCGATTCGAATCACAAGCGTCCAGAATTAAAAATAAAAACCGTTTCATACGCATGCCATTATTATGAGCTGTTAAGGCGCCAAAATACCGAATACGGGACAAATACGGGGCATTAAAAGAAATACAGAACATTTAGCGTCCCGTATGAAATAAATAAAGCACCAGGATAATTGACGAAAAAAGAGGACTGTCCCGTATAATACAGAACGGATGGTAACCGTATAACTATAATACTATTTCAGTTGTTTCAAGTCGATTCAGATGCAGCCTTTGAAATTCAGCTTGCAACTCATTTGTGGATACTGTTGCTCCCCGACCATGATAAAATTTTCTATATATATATATTTTTTTTGAAACGAGATACATATAGCCTTTGAATCGGTATTAATCATGATAATGCGACGTATAGGAGCTGTTGAGCGTATACGATCTCACCAAATGACCTCGTTATCGCACACGCAGAGACAAGAAGAAAATTGTCACGCTTTACCATTACTGTTTTATCAGGTACTAATGCTATAGAGGATATCCTGCGAAACAAAGGTGGTGCTTTCACCAAACCGCTACTTTGGTTTGCCGATTTTGACAATTCTCAAGTAAAAGTTAAGAACGTCGCAAAAACGTTAAACTCACTAATACTTTCACAAAAATCGCCGTTTTTTATTTTATTTATTAGTTCTTTTTACAAAGCATATANTAAAATTTTCTATATATATATTTTTTGTGAAACGAGATACATATAGCCTTTGAATCGGTATTAATCATGATAATGCGACGTATAGGAGCTGTTGAGCGTATACGATCTCACCAAATGACCTCGTTATCGCACACGCAGAGACAAGAAGAAAATTGTCACGCTTTACCATTACTGTTTTATCAGGTACTAATGCTATAGAGGAAATTTTCTATATATATATTTTTTGTGAAACGAGATACATATAGCCTTTGAATCGGTATTAATCATGATAATGCGACGTATAGGAGCTGTTGAGCGTATACGATCTCACCAAATGACCTCGTTATCGCACACGCAGAGACAAGAAGAAAATTGTCACGCTTTACCATTACTGTTTTATCAGGTACTAATGCTATAGAGGAAATTTTCTATATATATATTTTTTGTGAAACGAGATACATATAGCCTTTGAATCGGTATTAATCATGATAATGCGACGTATAGGAGCTGTTGAGCGTATACGATCTCACCAAATGACCTCGTTATCGCACACGCAGAGACAAGAAGAAAATTGTCACGCTTTACCATTACTGTTTTATCAGGTACTAATGCTATAGAGGAAATTTTCTATATATATATTTTTTGTGAAACGAGATACATATAGCCTTTGAATCGGTATTAATCATGATAATGCGACGTATAGGAGCTGTTGAGCGTATACGATCTCACCAAATGACCTCGTTATCGCACACGCAGAGACAAGAAGAAAATTGTCACGCTTTACCATTACTGTTTTATCAGGTACTAATGCTATAGAGGATATCCTGCGAAACAAAGGTGGTGCTTTCACCAAACCGCTACTTTGGTTTGCCGATTTTGACAATTCTCAAGTAAAAGTTAAGAACGTCGCAAAAACGTTAAACTCACTAATACTTTCACAAAAATCGCCGTTTTTTATTTTATTTATTAGTTCTTTTTACAAAGCATATATTTTTACAATTCAACACAATTAAAGCACGTTTTCTAGCAAAAAATTGAATATTAAGAAAATGAAATGTTTTTATAGTTTCTTTTATTCTCCTATTCGGCTTTGTTTACTTTTACTTGAGAAATGTCATCGCCGCCGGGAAAGCGCAATCTTGGCCGGAATCGAACTTCGCAAACCATGTGGCAGAAAATACATGTATGTACACCAAAGAAAATGGAAAAGTCAACTAAAACTCTCCTTGTGCAGCATAAAAGACAATGCCTAAACATAAGTATTAGAGAACATGGAGATATATGTATGCACATACATATAAGCAATAAACTTTAGTCGGAAGAATAATAAACGAGCAAATTGACACCGCATCTGATATATTATTCGATTCTTTCAAACTACTGTACACAAAACAGAATAAAAGCCCAGCAAAAACGAACAAAGAAACACAAATTGAGAATACAAAGACTACCCAATAAACACCAAAAAAATATTTTTTCACCTTTTAGAAATTCATAGTTTTCAAGTTGATATCCAACATCATTCTCCAACTCATCTCTAACTTTAGACTGGAAGTTGAGATGAACTTGAGAAAAAAAATTTTCTTCAACATGGCAGCACTGTTTTTAATATTTAAAAAGTAAAACAGTCTAAGTTCGGGAGGAGCCGAACATTAAATACACGGCGCAAGTATTAAATATAGTTTTTTCACCCTTCTAAAAACTACCGCTACATGGTAACCATTACCATTATTTACTACCACTATTTCAAACATCTTCGATAGAACGTTTAGTTATACATAATGATATATACTTATATAGTTATATGTGGGCGGTATCACGCCCATTTTCCAAAATTCCGTAATAATTTACTTATTTTCAAGGGATTGTTGGTAGTAACAATTTAGAGTAAATTAGCGTCCTTAAATTTCGACATATCGAAGTTTCAAGCATTTCTAAAATTCACCGTTATATGCAACATGGGCGTAATTTTACTCAGATTTTGATGCTTTGCTTTTATCTGGCAAGTACAATAATCGTACCGAGTTTGGTACAAATTGATTGAACGGTTACCGAGATACACATATTTGGTCATATGTGGGCGGTGCCACGCCCATTTTCAAAAATTTATCATAAGCGTATTTTTTGCTAAAGAATTATTGGAAGCATCAATTTTGAATAAATTAAGCTCGAGATTGTTTTCTTTAAACGCGTTTCTATTTAAATATCCTCCACTTCCCAAATACTTTTTCGAATTGAGGTCAAATAAAAGGAAGATAGAAAACTTCATATTAACATTTTGAAGTTATGTCTGACGGAATTCGAATATGGGACCACCTACAGCAGAATATGTAAACAAATATGAAATGTAATAAAATAAAATAAATAAATAAATAAATAAACAAAAAAATATATATAAATATTTTGTTTTTCCTATTGATATTTAATGCCCAAACGTAGCTAGTTACAAGTTAGTTACATCAAATGCAAAGGTAACCACCCTTGACTACATCTAATGCAGAGGTAACCACCCTTGACTATTTCGCGGCCATCGCCATACAAATATAGTTAGCTTTCGTCAAAGAAAATATACAGATAATAAGTGAATTATAGCTCCTTCTTAATCAACTTAAGTTTAGCTTATAGTTAGATACATTTCCTGCAGGGTATTGTCTAATTTTGCCCATTTTCAATACCATCCGTCCTACCCTGAAAAGAAGTACACACAACGAGTTTCGTAAAGATATATCAGTTTTTACTAGAGTTATGTGCACAGACGGACGGACAGACAGTCACCGCTTGATAGATTTTTTTTTCATTCTGATCATTTATATATGTACACATTTGTCTATATCTATCTCGATTCGTTTTGGCTATTACAAACAACCGTTATGTGAACACAGTTATAACATCCTTGTGCACAAGTGCGCTAGGGTATAAAAATATGCAAGTGGCAAAACATATCCATTCGAAAGTATAAAATCGACGCGTAGATACCTAAAAAGTGATAGAGAAACGAATTTTTAATTATTAAGTGAAAAGCTAAAGCTATATGAGGAGGCAAATTACCAACGAAGAATATATAGGTAATGTCTTCAAAGAAAATAAAACGCAAAGTGAATCAAGTGGTAGACTTACTGTCGGGCTGTATACGGACTTGACTTGGCGATATTGATTAACTGCATATTACAAAGGGAATAAAAAATAAATATTTAAATTTATCTACATATGTCGTTCCAATCAAAAATGTATGAATTTTTTACTATTTTAATTTTAGTATTTGAATGATATGTATGAGACCAATTGGAGAATCACATTGGAGAACTAGCTTTTTCTTAACTCGAGAAACAGTCCTATTTTCATGAAAACTGCCCTTTTTTGAGAAGGCTATGATCCTCCACTTGACGGACTGTTGAGAAACAACGTTGGAGATTTGAGAAATACCTTAGTTCTCAACTTAACCTTAAGTTGAGCTCAAATCTAAATGTTTGTTGGATACGATACCACCAGACAATGACTATCTAATATACTCTAACAGGTAGGGTTCGCTGCGGTTTACCTAACACGATTATAAGTCCTAAGGAACAGAGAGACAGTATTCATAACGAAAACACTGAAGATGACGCAACACCAAAACCGGTTTGTCCCCAAATCAAATTTGACAAGGGATGACGGAAAATCGTACCAAAATACACAGTTTTTGTTTTAAATTCTTTTTGTGTCCAAACTATATATCAGTAGCTTTTATGCAAAACGAACAAAGAAGCAACGGAATATGTTGTTCTCGTCGCCTACCTGAGTGGTTTGCAGTTCTGGTTTACAATAAAAGTGGGCATATTTGAGGGGCAGGGCTAGGCATACATACATATATCTCCACAGATATCAATGTGCAGTATGGTCCCATGATTTTCAGAAATACGGTTTACGGTTGGCGTAGCCGATTGATGCTGGGATGAAGCCATACATATGTGGCATGAAAGTATATTGGATCTTTATCTTATCTTTATTGGAACTTAACATTTTACGAGTTATATGTATGTATGTATATCTTGCGCGTCTTTGATCTCTTTCGAGGTACAAGGAAATTTTATCCACTCCATTTTAGAATTACTAAAGAGTTTTCGCTCTCGACGATGTTTGAATTTAAATTTTTTTGTTCCAGTGGAAGATGTAAGTACATATGTATGCATGTATGTACATGACTTGACTTTGAAGAAAGCTTCAGCTGAATAAGCTGAAGTTTTTGAAATGAGCTTGTGAGTTTGAGCTCAAGCATTTTCATGCATACCAAATCATAATTAAGGATGTCATTCTGCGTTGGCTAGCAAAGCGTTGTCAAAGACTGAGCTGGAAGCTGGAGTATAAAGTCGGCTGATTTGATAGTTAATCAATCAATAATAGATGTCATGTTTTTTGTTAACATTTCTTTTGAAGAAAAAACACAAACTTGTATTTTGACAACTCCTTAACTACATATGGTCAATTACTTTTTAAATCGTATACATGTAAAAAAAATTACATTTTTGAAAGAGCCGAAAAATTTTATTTTGACCCTTTCCTGGAAATTTAGTCATAGGTGTCGGGAATTTATTAACAATATTATTTGGAGATATGAAGGTTTTCAGTTTGGATGATTTACGATGATTTATAGAACTTTGCCGCATTCAAAACTCAATATCTATGGCTCCACTAACTGTACCGTATCCGTTTATATTTTGTTAAAAAGATGAATATATTTGCTAGATAATAGCGTATTATTAGTATTTTAATTTATATATATAATAACGATTTAATATTAAAAATAATAATTACACAGTCGCCCTCACAATGAACACTAATAATAGAATAAACATGTATATATGTATAATATCTGATACACTTAAAAAAAAACATTTTTTAATATGGAGCCTCTTATATACTACGTTTATGCGTAGGTCATTCGTAGGGAATTCGTAGAAATTTTCAAGGGTCACTGCCAGCTGGTAACCACGGTTGCACTTCAAAAATAAAAGATTTTTTAATTACTTACTTAAAGTGGACAACAAAACGTGACCTATACAAATGTCCATATGTGTATTTCATCCTATTCTGTTTTTCTTCAACATGCACTTACATTTTTGTGTGGTAGTTACTGTCGATAGTTACAGGCGCTGTAGATGAGTGGTAGAAGGTGCGTACTAACACTCCGTGGGGCATGGGTTCGATCACTATTCGGTTATTCTAACAGCGGTCGCCCGAGGCAATGGCAAACCTCCAAGCGTGTTTCTGTCATGAAAAAGTTTCTCATAAAGTACATTTGCCATTCGGAGGCGGCGTAAAACTCTAGGTCCCTCCATTCGTGTAGCAACATCGAGATACACTCCAAAAATTGGAGTAGAAGTTCGGCCAAAGGCTTAGCAAAAGTGTAAGCGTCAAAATATTGCTATTATGATAATAGTTACTGTCGGGTTCGACAATGGTTGCGACTGGGTTAATTGTTACTTTTAACTGTGCAATTAAAACCTTATTGTAATTACTTATTTAATCAATTAACAATTTGATTGAAAAATTTATTGACTAACGCCCAAAACTAGAAACCAGTGATTAGTATCTAGCAACCATGGACACAGGACCGGTTCTAGAAGCAACGATGCCCGGGACGTAAATGGAACGAGGCGCCCTTTGATAATAATGTTTATCACCTTGGTTTCTTTTTCTTATAGGATTATAAATGTATTGCAAAAACAGTCGAAATTTAAGAATTTTTTATTTTTATTATAATCAAAGTTTTCAAATATCAATTACAAAATGTTTACTTTGCGTACTTTGGCTTTAGCAAATTTTTCAAAGGTTATGGACAAGTAAATCTGAGTGGCAATCTCGTTTTCGATAGATGAGATACGTAGCTAAAGCATTTAATCTTTCTTGGGACATAGTTACGGTGACCATCCGTCTTTTATTTTAAAGGACAGTCCTTTATTTTAACCCCCTGTCCTTTATAATTTTTTTCAAAATAAAGGACGCATTTTGTCCTGTAAACTGTCCTTTAAATCAGCTATATTTTTCAGAGGTAAATTTTTAAACACATGATGATTTGTGAATTTTTATTTTATTGTTTTGATTTGTTAGTGCAAAATGCAGAAAAGTGGCAATTTTGAAGAAAATGTCTTCTCCTGTTCCAGTTAATAAATGATACATAACAACGACTAGTTGAAAACCAAAATAAAGTTTTTTTTGTTTTTAGTAAAAATTGGTTGAAAAATGAAGACTACGGTGAATTCTGAACACTAAATTCCAATTTTGAACCACTGTGTGCTGGCTTCGGCGTGCAATATGAATTATGTTAAACGCATTTTGGCAGCAAAGGATGGCGAAATCCTTGAAAAGGATTTGGCTTAATTTTTCAGAATCGGTTAATTAACTGGTAAATATCTGATTTAAATTACAATATTTGTAAGGTACTTTAACATATAAGTTATATGTACGTATTCCCAAATCATTTTGAAAAAAATGTCCTTTATTTTACGTTGGTTAATATGGTCACCGTAGACATAGTATATCTTAAGTACGTCTTGATGAGCTTCTATTTCGAAAAACTTTGCTCCCCGCTGACAACAGTCACTGGCAACAGTCACTTGAAAAGTCAAGGGAATCCTGAGGGAAATCCAAACATTAGGAAAGACAAGGATGACATTTTTCTTGACGATAAATTGAAGAACCTCCAATGGCAGTTTGATGACTGCAGGTTTAATACGCTGTAATTGTTTTAACTCTTCTTAAAGCTCCAATCCATTTATATCTGAATCCTCTTCAGTTGTGAGAGCGGTGCTCAACTCAGAATTACGATACGCGGTTTTGTACTTTAAACGACGATACATAAAAATTCATATCTAAACAATCATAGGTATGGAAGCTATACCCTACATAGTACCAATCTAAGTGATTTTCACTGCTGTGTGATCGGTATGTAAACCGGTACCACAATTTAATGGGCTTAGCTTTTTACATAAAGAAGATATATCGCAAAAACTGGTATCTGAACAATCAGTGGTATAGGAGATAAAGCTTATAAGCATAGGTTTTGACGATTTTCTGAGAAGACTTTTTATTATTATTATTTAAAAAATGACTTACGAAATTTATCGGGTTTAGCTATCCAAATAAAGGAGTTTTACAGTAAAACCCCATATCTGAACAATCAGTGGTATAGGAGATAAAGCTTATAAGCATAGGTTTTGACGATTTTCTGAGAAGACTTTTTATTATTATTATTTAAAAAATGACTTACGAAATTTATCGGGTTTAGCTATCCAAATAAAGGAGTTTTACAGTAAAACCCCATATCTGAACAATCAGTGGTATAGGAGATAAAGCTTATAAGCATAGGTTTTGACGATTTTCTGAGAAGACTTTTTATTATTATTATTTAAAAAATGACTTACGAAATTTATCGGGTTTAGCTATCCAAATAAAGGAGTTTTACAGTAAAACCCCATATCTGAACAATCAGTTGTATGGGAGCAATAAATCGGTTATAGTGACCCGATCTTTGTTCATTTTACTGTAAACTTTCTGTTGATAATGTGTGAAAATAGTGCGAAATTTCATGTTTTAAGATGCATAAATGGAAAAGTTATAACGAAAAATCTCATAACTGAACAATCAGTTGTATGGAGGCTATAGGTTATAGCGACCCGATATTCGCCATTTTCACTAAGTATTATTTTGATAATGGGTGGAAATATTGCGAATGTTCATGTAAATGGAGGAGTTATCAGAAATCTCATATCTGAACAATCAGTTGTATGTATGGGAGCTATATGTTATAGTGGTCCGATTATTCGGGTTCCGACAAATGATTAATATATTATAAAAATACACCTACCTACCAAATTTCATCCGAATATCTCGAAAACTGGCACACTAGATTGCATACAAACAGACGGACAGACGGACATGGCTAAATCGACTCAGCTCGACGTTCTGATCATTTAAGTATACATTATATTGGGTCTATCTCTTCTTATTCTAGTACTTACAAACATCGGACCAAATGAAAGGTATACAAATAATGGAAGATGGAACATCCGATTATTTTGTTTTGCCTTGCTGTTCGTTTTCGTCTCAACCAAACATAAAAAACTGCTTATTTCATACAATATTCTTAAAGAAGATTTTGTGAATTTGCGGAGATTCCGGATATTATCGGGAAAGGATTTTGGTCCCGCACAGCCCGCAAAATTTTTAAAGACCGAATTTCGAATCCCGCCACGTTTTACGGACTTAAAAAGGGAGAAAGGTTATCAATTCAACGGAATATTTGTTCTTGTTAGGTATGTTACCTGATAACTTTCGACCAAGTTTTGGATTATTCTTTTTTATCGGTTGTGCTTTTTGCTTAAAAACTACTTGTTTTTCTCTAATTTTGAGTGTGACGTGCACAGCTGTTACACAGCTGGACGAATCTGGAGTCATGGCGGATATTGTATTACAGACACGCTTTTTCAGGTTAGGAAAAAATCCTGACGTAATGGAGCAAAACGAACTTCAGATTCGTGTTTAGCGAAAGGATAGTCTGATCCCCGAACCCTCACCCTTTTTTTGAGTGTCTTTTTCCACTGTACGACGGGCCGCCGACCGAATTGGGAAATACCTCTCCGAGCCGTTCGCCACCAAACGGTTTTTCAGACAGGGCGACTCGCTTTCATGTAACTTCTTTAATCTGCTGTTGGAGAAGATAACAGTGAAAAGAGTGATTGCGATTTTTAAACCACAGTGATTTTTTATGACTATTGCGATCGCTAGTTCTTTTAATAGAATATAAATGTTAATAGTTAGATCTAACAAATGATGACAAATCAGTGTTGGTACATGTAGGGATAATTCGCTACCCGTAGGGATTTAAATGGAAAATATGAAAAGAGGGAAAAGCTTCATTTATTCGCTCAAAAAGTGCCATATTTCACTTTATTTTTTATTAATATTTGCAGCCATCTTTACTCGTTGATACAAATTTTGAAATAAAAAACTGAAACAAAATTAACGCGATCAAGCATATCAAACTCCGTACTTGAAAATGTCCATTTAAAACAACTGTGGAAAGGTAATGAAAAAACGCAATATACATACGAACATATTTACAATGATAATTAAAAGTTGTAAAATCACCCTTTCTACCATGATAGAAAAAATCGTCATCCCCACCTTCTGTTGACTAGCTATTGTCAGATGTGATTTTCATTCAGAGTAGAAAAATCACCAATTATTGATATTGTGGCTGCGATTTTTAAATCACAGTGATAAAATCACCAGTAGTGAAATATCACTCATCACTAGAAAATAATAAGAGCTGCAGAACTGAGCCGCTCAGGAACAATATTTTATAAGAGCGCGCAATTGGTGAAAAAAAACCGCGAAGTCTGTTCTGCCTTTTCCAAGTTGGATAAGGAAGCAAAGTGCATGGGTTCGGTGGTATACGAGGACAAGACGAAGTACCTCCTGTCATCAAATAAACAGTCACCGCATTCGTCTTGGCTCCCACCGGCAAAATTGCTTGCGAACACGCGTCAAGGCCAAAATGTACGCTGTTATTTAGCAAATATTTTAACTTAAGAAAAAAAAATGGGTACGATATGATTAGTATAACCAAAGATATTGAGTTTTAAATGTGACGAAGTTTGTTAAATCATTCAAACTCACAACCTTCATATCTCTGAAAGAAAATTTTTTTCGACTATATCCGGAAATATTTATTTCCTTATTTCGTGCATACAACTTTATATACATGAAATGTTTTAGCCGAATCTAAATCAGAGTGTCCAGATTTGGCGATTTAGCGCCAATTTGGCGATTTTTTTTATATTTGCGCGTAAAAATTTAGGATATCGCCATTGGCGATTGTTGGCGATTTTTTCCTTCAAATAAATTTTTTACAATTATAAAAATATACAAAACTTAGTTTTCAACGATAACTTTACAGACGACCCTAATGAACTGCGTGATAAACTTGTCTTAAGTATATTGAAAGACTGTCAAAAATGTTTAATCATCGAAGAACTTTTGAAACTAGGTAATCGTCAATTAAATACTTTTAAAAAAAGCTTTGATTTTTTCACCAGAAAAGTTTTTGAATCATAAGAGGGCGAGTTTCAGGGATCTGCCAATTAACTATTTGACTTTGAAGGAAAGAGAAGCTGTGGAAACTGAATATTTAAATCTTTTAACTTTCCCATGGAATAACTTTTCTCAGAACGGCATTCCATCCGACTCTGAAAAATTTTGGATAATTGCTTACGGAGTGAAAACCGCAACAGGCAATAAAATGTTTGAAAATATAAGTAAAGTAGCCTTCATATTATTATCCTTGCCGCACTCAAATGCTTTTGTTGCGCGCGTTTTTTCCGTAAGGAATTCAACAAAAAACTTAGATTCGAAATAGGATTCAATAGTTCGAATGAAATCTTATATGAAGGCTAATAGTTTCTGCTACAAAACGTTTCCTATATCAAACAGTATGTTATCAAGGTTGAATAGCTCAACATATGAAAACAACACAAATGTAAATGATTCAGACGCTATAGGTGATTTTGAAGAAATTGTGGAAATAGCTGATCTCGCCTTATTATAGCTTTTTATTTTATTTTTAGCCGATCGCTTAAAAGCGGATTGTGCGATTAATCAATTAATATGAGTTATAATAAATTTAATAATTGCGCAGTCCAATTGCAAAATGTGTTGATACAAATATTTTTAAAAAGTATGTTTGTACATCATTATTATATAAGTTGTTTGTGTTATTTATTATTACCCTGAAGGTATTATATTCGTTTTTGGTTCTAAGAACTATATTACAACAAGATCTTATTTTTAAAATAAAATAGTCGATTTCATCAATTTTATAAAAAAAAATGCGATTTTTGGCGATTATTTTCACAGAAATTGCGCTTTTTTTAAACAATCTGGACACCCTGATCTAAATTATGAAATCAAAAAGCACATACGTATATATACATGCATGCATATGAATATGCAGAAAGATATATATAATTTAAAAATATGTATATAGAATTTAAATATATGGGGCGTTCCATACCAAACCGGACGGGGTTTACATTTCATGTGTTTGATTTATTTCAAATTTTTAGAGTTGATGCATAAACATAAACAATAAAACAATGTGAAATTTTAGTAATACATTTTTACAAACTTTACAGCACAAAAACAAAACAAATCTATTTAGTAGTTTTCCAAATATCTCGAGAACGGGGCGAGGAAAAAATTTGAAAAAAATCACACATCCACACATCAAAATTCTCTATGAAAAGAAGTATTCATTTTTTTTCTAGACACATTTTTCATATGCAAATTTTTTGATAAAAAAATTAGTTTTTGAAAATATGCCATCTCAAAAACAATTTAAAAAAAATCACAATGGTGGCGCTGAGTATTGCGCAATATTTAAGTATAGTATTATAAGGTGCACTCTGTAATAATTTGAGTTATGCATTTTTTTTTTTTACACCGAAGTTCAAAAAGCCGTCTGCATAAAAAATATTAAAAATCAACGCAATTTTGCAGTAGCTTAAAACTTGCACGTTATTTTACTAAAACATAATGGGCTACAAGACTACATACTCCAAAAAATTCTAAAAACAATTAAAAAAATTTGTAAATTTTTAATGTACTCATCTTACTCAACTTCGGTGCAAAAAAAAAATCATAACTCAAATTATTGTAGAGTGCACCCCATAATAATATACTCAAATATTGCGCAATACTCAGAGCTATCATTGTGATTTTTTTATATTTTTTTTGAGATGGCATATTTTCAAAAACAATTTTTTTGATCAAAAAATTTGTATGCAAAAAATTTTTCAAGAAAATTTGTTTTCTTTAAATATTTGTTTTCATAGAGAGTTTTGATGTATGTATGTGTGATTTTTTTTTTAACTTTTTCAGCGCTCTGTTCTCGTGATATTTGGAAAACTATTAACTCGATTTGATTTGTTTTTGTGCTATAAAGTTTTTAAAAATCTATGAATCAAGCTCACATTTCACATTTATTTATTATTTATGTTTATGCATCAACTCTAAAAATTTGAAACAAATCAAACACATGAAGTGTGAACCCCGTCCTTTTTGGTATGGAACGCTCCATACATAGAATTTAAATATGTGTATATATATTTTAAACCCCTAATTTGATTAGATATCATTATCAAAACGCCTAATACTAGATTTAATTAATAAAAATAATTTCAACAAGTGTGCAATCAACTTTAAATATTTAGCATAGATAATGTTTAATTGAATGCTTTCTTTTTTATCAAAGAAAGTGAAAATTACATAAATGTAGCATGCATTAAAACTTCAGAAAAAATCTATCAATAGTAAAAATTGTAAACAAAGATAAAGCAATACTTAAATATTGGACGAAACACTTAGAACTTATCGGTTATTCGCATACTCAAAGACCGATGCAAAGATCGACAGTTTTACGCGCAGTATGAATTACCTACATGTTTAGTAACTTTTACTTTTCTTTTAACAGCAAAATTACAAAACTTGCATTTTTAGTTATACATATGAATGTATATATTTCGAAAACTGTTGAAAACTTTGCATCGTATTGGTGCCACAATACATTACCAGACAATCCGCCGACGTCCATCTTTTTCAAGTTCTTTGCTTCTAGAATGACTACAGTTAGTTTGCCAGCGGTTGGTACATAACGCAGTGAGAAGCAGATGTCACCAAGCTTTTCCTAAAGGTATAAAGAATTTTTGTTTAAGTTTTAGAGGAAATAGAATGAGCAAGAGAGAATGAAAGGCAAACGATTTTATTATTAAATGTTTAATTTTTTGAAAATATGTATGTAAAAAGAGTCTTTTCTCATAATTAAAATATTAACACTAGTACACAACATACATATGAATTATCGGTTGGGTACATATGTACATACACATCAATATGGCTTTTATACATTAATATTTGTAGGTAAATATGTATATTTCTAAGCTTATATAGCAGCATATTCGTTTTGACTGCAGTAGATACAGTATACAGATTAAGTTATTTGGTAAAAATGTTGAACACATACACACCCAAAAACACTAAATTACACACATATATAAATATAGTTCCACAATTCGAGCTTTCACACTGCTATGGTACTTTATTTTAACTACGTACATATGTATAAGAGGTGTTTTTAAAAATTAAAACATTTCTGGGTGGTTGGACTGAGATATTTCTGTTCCTTTCAACCTAACAATAGCTGGGATGATATTTACTGGAAATTGGATAATGAAAAGTCGGCGCGAAAATCAAGTAATTTTGAGCATGTACATATCTACTAAAAATATTTTCCACGTTTTACCAATTTGATTTGAGTGTGCTCGCCTTTTTAAAAAAAGGTGGCCATATTCAGAACTAAACGTGAATCATTAGCAGAATAAACACATAAGACTGATTCAAAACAAATCGGCTAACGTTTTTTTTAATAGCCCCTCTTCCATACCCCCGGGGATGTCAAAAGATGCCTGTTAAAAGAGCAACCCTTTATATTAAGTTTAAAAGGCCGCGCATCGCGGATTTCTATTTTCCATATAAATTACTTGGAAAAAAAATAGTTTTTAACTCTGAAATTTGTTTCTACGCTCTCGTATCATTTTTTGACAAATAAAAAAACTGGAATGATTAATTAATTTGTCTGTAGCTATCAGTCCTATAGGAGAGTGATGTATACAATGTTTATGGAGAATTTTATTAGCTTTGCCTTGACGTATCTCATTTTAAGATTGTTAAATTGGTTCGTAAGATATACGTGATTAAGTGGAACCACTTTTTGTTTTAAGCTGAATAACGGTAAATTGCAAATATCTCGAAAACGTATCCATAGAAAATAAAATTAACTCCATTTTCGGAATCACCCAGCAACTCTACATAGAAATTGGTTAGTGGCATCCATTAAACATTTTTGCTGTAAACCAGTGTACTTATTATTGAATATTTATTAAGTAAAAAAATTTAGATTTTGCACAAATAATCTTCTAAAACAATGACTATTTTAAAGTTTTTTATTGTTGTTTTAGAAGAATATTAATAATGACATAAATTTAACTTTCAGTTTGAGTAAAGGTTTTTATATCTACACACGTATCCTCTGGGTAGCGACACCCATTTGGGAGCCACGTCAAAACGCCGACCAATGAAAGCAATAAATATACCTCGGATGAGACCCCCTTTTGATAGTGACTACGGCATACGTATAAAGGACTATAATTTAGGGCATGCACTAAGAATTTCCGGACCCTTAATGGGGAAGTTGGCGCTGACTGGCTGGTTGATGTTTTCGGGAAGGCAAGGGCTGACATCACCGTCTTCCAAGGAATACGATAGACGGGGCAATACACAGAAATCGTCAAGCCGTGCGACGTCTGCTACAGCTTCTGGGAGATAGTCTCTGTGGCCGAGTACTGTCGTTTAGCCCGGCGGACGAACGTCTAACAACAATACGCAGCAAAGCAAGATTCTTCAACATCTCGCTCATTTCCGCCTATGAACCGACGAAGGAAAAGTACGAGGCGTCCAAAGATACCTTCTATGAGCGTTAGGAGCGTATATACGGGCGCTGCCCTCGTCACGATAAAATCGTACTTGGTTATTTCAATGCCAAGGTGGGCAAGGAAGGGAATTTTGGCGCCAGTGTCGGAAAATTCAGCTCCCACCGTGAAACTTCCGATAACGGAATGGGGCAGATCGACTTCACCGGGCCCGAAACAACAGACGACGATTTATTCGCCACTCGACTCTCACACACGTTTTCTGAGAGAATTCTTCAACAAACCCACACACGCGAGCTATGGAACACCATTTCCTGTTCATTAAGTGCCGCCACCGAAGAAGTAGTCGGATTTCAGCGAGCGTCATAGAACAACTGGTGCGAAGAGGAATGCCAAGAAGCTGCAAAAAAATATGCTGCCTACAGGGCCACGCTGCGATCGGGCGCAATGCGGGCCATGTGTAACAGTTATAGGGAACTGAAGAAGGAAGTGAGGTATTTGCCGCAATAAGAAGAGATGGGCCGAAAGATGTGAGTGCGAAGAGCTTGAGATGCTGGCCGACAGAAAAAACGGCCGAAAATCTTATCAGACATACGGAGGGTTTCAAGACCAAGGCGAACTCCTGTTAGAACAATCAAGGGGATGTTCCACCGCCTGACTATGACGAGGTACGATTAGCAATTACGCGGCTGAAAATAAAATTGGTCCTGGAGGTGAGGACCTGCCAACTGAGCTATTCAAGTACGGCGGCGGGGAGTTGATAAACTCTTATGCGGAATATGGTCAGATAAACGCATGCCCGAATTTAAGTGCGCTCTGCCCAACCCACAAGAAAGGCGTTCTCTCCATACGCGCCAACTACCGCGGGATCAACGTTCTAAGCATAGATTACAAGGTCTCATCGAGCGAATTGTGTGAATCAAATCTTGGAAAAGACTCGCGAGATTCGGATCGACACACACTATCTATTTTTCTATTTAAAATCCGCTTTCGCCAGCATGAAAGTAGTTATCTTTATGTCGCGCGGTCTGTCTTTGTTAACTCCGCAAAACTAGCACGGCTGTATAAAATGACGCTGAGCAATACAACCTGCTCCGTCAGATTTGGGAAGGATCTCTCCGATCCGTTTGCTTACAAACGGGTTTCCAGACAGGGCGACTCCCTTTGTGTGGTTTCTTTACGCTGATAAGTGTTGTCACTTCAAAAACCCAATAAGTGCTAGATTAGTAATAAAAATAGTGGTAGATCTCTACAAAGTGTGGTAGAATATTTGTAAACTTTCTGTTCGTCGAATTACACTACATTAACGTAAAAATTTTCCAAAAAATATATATATCAGGCCATGAAGTACTATTCAAATGTACATAGATAAACTGCATTCTAAGTTTTGTCCTATCGCCTCATTTTGTTTTCCCACTCACATAGATATTGTCGGAATTTCCAAGAAACACTTTTATAGAAACGACTCATGTCCTTAACGATTGGCCTGTTTAAGTTTTCAGGCATAGTGCGCAAAGCTTTTTCAAAAATGTTATTTTGCGACTTTATTGTGCGAATTTGTGTTATTGTTTTTTTTTAGCCATTTAGACGATAATTAGTTCAGAGTTATATTTAGGTGTCCTTTTATGGGTCCCCAATGAAAAATATTTCCCTAAGCCGTGGTACAAAGCTAAAATGAATGTGGTGCAAGCAAATTTTGGGAAAGCGCTCATAGCCGCTTTTAATTTTCCTTTTCAACGTTTAAAAAATCTTGAGTGGAGTGGTTTGCACATATTTCACTATACCCCTGTCTCTTGCATAGTATCTAATGTTTTTTGCTTCCTTTGCACTTTATTGTCATTATATGCTGTGATTTTGCAGAGAGATCAAGCAATTTATGATTCTTGTAACGGTCTCATTTCGCTGCTATGTGAAACATTTTTTCGCACTCGTGGGCTATCCTTTTAGTGTTTTCCTATTCTTTAAAGTCGACATTTCCTTTGTAAATAAAGTTTTTTTTAAGTCTCATAGAGAAAAAATTAAAAAGCACGTTATTTTTCGTGACATTGAGTTTCGGTATATAAAATTTACAAGAAAATTTTCAGAGCTCGTTCGCTTTCAAGGAAATTATTTCAGCATTATAATATACAACGAGGTAATTTTTAGTGTAATGCTTGTTAAGATTGCGCAGATTTTGATATACTCAGTTTGGTTTACCAGAATTTTTTAAAATCTGCTTAGAAATTGTCTGCATTTCATTCCGCATACGTTATAAAACGTACATATGTTATTTTTAATTTGTTCTACTTTATTTCTTCCTACAGCAACAGGGGTTTTCGCTTGTTGAAGCTTTATCGTCGTTCGCTAAAAATTTTTGAAAAACTTTACAAAAGTCGTCAGTGTCCAATTGCGTAAGTCAAAATTTTACAAATGTTTGACGTGTTAAAAATGTTTCTTCTTTCAGTTGCGTTCATAGTGATTGTGCATCCTTCGGTGGCAGTTTTCTTGCGCCATTCACAATAGATAATCAAAATATAAAAGTCTTAACCTTGATTTGCTCCTCAAAAAACCTTACGTTCCTTACCCTCTTGTGTAGATTTTTACACATGTGTATGTATTTTTCAATGTCTGATGTTAATATGCGAAATAACTTTTTAACTGCAAGTCAATTTATTCATGCGAAAGATGAATAAATAATACTAAAGATGTATAAGGGTGTTTTCGTTTCTACCGAAAAATCTCGCCTTATCCATTGAGCCTTTTTCTTTTCGCGTTCGATTCTAAAATAATATAAAAACCGAATTTTGTGTTCGTTTCTTGAAATATCACGCTCTTGTAAGACACTTTATCTGCACTTTGAAGCTTTGTCAGGGGAGATAGTTGCCATGAAAATGAGATGGTGGATTAAAAGGACAATATTATTGATTGCATGAGCTTGACACGGACAAGAAGACGAAACATGCCTTTCTACAGGGTTGAGTGTAACATCAAACACATATTGCATCGTGGAAGGCAACATTAGGTACTTTTCTGATTTATCAAAATTTAAACAAACTGAAAACTTCACTGCGCTCGTTCTACTTTTGTTGCCTTTGGAAATGCTTCACGGGCGATTTATCAGGAAATGTTGTATCGCCAAGAAAATCGCCTCATGTAAGTGCAGCTTATCCTTCATGAACGCAATAGAAATTTTAAAATGGTTGGCAGCACCTTCTGCTCTTCAACTAACCCAATGTTTGCAACAAATTTCCATCACGTTTAAATTCATATTGAGTAGAAAATTGGCTGTTCAACTTTGTTGAACGCAACATTTAGGAAAATTAGGTTAATAATTTTATTTCAGTAAAATTGTGGTAGATTTTGAAAATATGTGGCAGTTGTGGTAGAAGCGAAAAGTGACCCAAAATGTGGTTGATCTACCACAATTGTGGTAAAGTGGTAACACTGACTCTGATGTTGAAGAAGATAATAAGAGCCGCAGAGATGAACCGCTCAGGCACAATTCTTTACAAGAGCGTAAAATTTCTGGATTATGCCCATCGACATTATCGGTAAAAACAAGGCCTCTTCTGCAAAGCGACTGGGTGGTGAACGAGGACAAAAAGAAGTATCTCCTGTCATCAGACAAACAGTAAGAGCGTAATCGTATCGGCATCGTATTAAGTGGAATCCCATAGGAAAACGTTTCCTTCATTAAAAAAAAATCAAACAAACAGAATTTATCATATCGATGGTCAAACATTGACAGCTCATAACTAACAATTTTTCCGAAATTAAGTTATATATATGAAAGAATTGCTAAAGAAATTTTCAATCTTTTGATGCATATAACACATTTTCGGAAAAATTGTGGGTTATGAGTTGTCAATGGTTGACCATTGATATCTATATAAATATAAATAGGCAAGCAAGAATTAATTGCGAGCAATTTTCTCCTATGTTTCTTAACCGATTCGGATGGTTGTTGCCTTGTTGGAAAGGTGTTTCGGAGGAGGAGTACACAAACTTTTAATTTTTCCGATCGAGCCATGCTAGGAAATTACATTTATAGTCCGATTTGCTTCAAACTCATAACATATATTCGCTTCATAAGGATAAACACACCTACCAAAAATAACTCCAAAGTGGAGTTATGGCAAATTCAGTTCCATGTCTCATATATATCTTATCTTTTATCGTCACTAGACACGAATAAAGGCGCGAGCTCAAAAAATGACGGCGAAAAAAGACGCATAAAAAAACTTCAGCGTCAAAGACTCTTAACTCATGAAACGCTAGTGCTACATATATGTCACGCTCGAATTTCACAGACTAATAGTGTTGTTATGCTAATTTTTATTACATAACACAGATTCAAGAGTGTTACATATATTTTTCAGCTCGTACAGACACCCCTTTATAGAGGTCGAAACTTTTTATTATGGTTTTTTGTACATATCATCACTTTTAGTATCCTCCAAAATTTGGTTCCTCGGTTCCTCTATATTTCCTCCTTTGCTTTCGCGTTTAATGAGTTAAGGCTCTGTTATGCATACTTGGTATTGCTTGACAGTTGTCACATAAGGAATCTGTTAAATGAGCTTCGCGTGTAAGCGGTTACTCAACGCACAGCATTACATACGTAGAAGTCTGTTGGTGTTTGATTTCTACGTAAAAATGGTATAGCAGTGCATGCAATGCCAAGTATGCATAACAGAGCCAACATATGTACTTCGGCGAAGTTTCTCATAAGCATCTTTTTTCGCAAAATTTTTTTACGCGCCTTTTTTCGCCGTCAAAACCCTAGCGCGCCTTTATTCGTGTGTGGTGACGATATATTAATACGCAAACATAATTTTTATGGTACACTTTTGAGATATTTAATCCCCATAGATTTTCATGAAACTCATATCAGAAAAAAAGATGAGTTTGTGTAGATGTGCCGAATTTAGTTTTTAACCCCCTATGAGCCACTTTGAGTAAAATATTAAAAAAATAATATTTGCAGTCCTAATTGGTACACGTTCAGCCCGTATATCAGCTAGAGAAGCAACATGACATCTTATATAACACTTTTGAGGTACTTAATCCCCATTGATTTTCATGAAACTCATATCAAAAGAAAAAGGAGGTGGTGTAGATGTGCCAAATTTGGTTTTTAATCCTCTAAGAGCCACTTTGACCTAAATATTAAAAAAAAAAGTATTTAAAGTCCTGATTGGTAAAAGTTCAACCCGAATATCAGTTAGAGAAGCAACATGTCATCTTATATATTAATACGCAAACATAATTTTTGTGGTACACTTTTGAGGTACTTAATCCCCATTGATTTAGATGAAACTCATATCAAATGAAAGATGAGTTGGGGTAGATGTGCCGAATTTAGTTTTTAACCCTCTAAGAGCTACTTTGACCGAAATATTAATAAAAGCTATTTAAAGTACTGAATGATACAAGTTCAACCCGTATATCAGTTAGTGAAGCAACACGTCATCTTATATATTACTAGCAGGCCAGGCGAACTTCGTTCCGCCCAAAATTAATTTTTTCTATTGAAACCTTTTTGGTCCAACGTTTTCACTAACAGTTCACGTGTACGACTTTCATTGGTACATTAATCTGCTAAGATTATGGTTTGGTAGTGATTTGCCGCTTTAAATAACCTAACGAAAATGTTATGTCCGTGAAGAAGTTCTTGAAGTTCTACAATTGTGCATCATTTTATCGCAAAACTAAATAAGTTTGAAGAACTTTTTCCACTTCCCTACCTGTCGGCAACAATGATCCGGTTCAGTGAATCTGTCCTAGAAGCTTTACAGTATAGTTGGTGGCAGTTTCAAAATGGGCGTTTATCAGTATTCTACAGAAATGCCGTATACATATACGTATTTCAGACGAAATACCTTAAAAGCTTAAACGCATAATAATAATGGAAACTCGCATCCATTGGGCAAATCGTAACACAGGAGAGTTCGATATACTCAATGGTGCAACAGGACATTAACGGCACCTTTTCTCACTTGCCGATTTTTAGTAATAACTCGATTCCATTGCCACCTGGCAGCAGTTTTTGCAATAGTATTGCTCTTACCTTTACCAATACATATTTTAAATATTAGCCAAATCAAGTAATAAATAAGATTTTAGTAATAGCTCAACACAGCGCCAACTGGCGGGTTAAATTGTGAAACTTAACCATGCAGAGACCCACTCCTCCAAGTGTATGCGATTGATTTCATATACCGCAATACCAGGTTCCAGTATTCTACCATAAACACTTTCAGAGATTTGCAGTATGAAAAATTCGGTTTGTATATGAGGTACCGCGCTCCCTTTTCCAATAGATCCAATTTTTCTACAGTGGTTTGCGATTTATTTCATATATCTCGATACCAAGTTCCAGGATTCTACCATGAACACTTTCAGAGATATGCAGTATGACAAAATCGATTTGTAAGGGAGGTTCTACGCCCCCTTTACAAATGACCACAATTTTTCTCCATGAGGATGCGATTGGTTTCATATATCCCCTTACCATGTTCAAGTACTCTACCATGAACATTTACAGAGATATTAAGTATGAAAAATTCGATTTGTATGGGAGTTGCCACGCCCCCTGTATATATCGAAATCCTGTTTAGCCTATAACTATCCCTAGGACGTACGCGCCAGGTGTCCGATATTTCAAAAAAATCGGTCCAGCCCTTCTCGAGCTTTGCGAACACAAAAAAAACGGCTTTCAAAATATATATTAGTATAGACTATGCAATCGAATTTCAATACAAATCTAATTCTCCCTTCTGTTTCTATGAATTATAAAATTATTTAACCGAACGTAATTAACCCCACCTAACAATATTAGTGACCTAGACGTAGAAGCTGTGCTGATGGACCCTAAAAACGGCACAAGCAAAATAAAAAGTTGTATGAAATAAGTGATGTCGAATTTCGACCACTGAGCGATACTAGTAAATATATATCGTTGTACGGATAATTTACTTAATAAAACAATTGTATTAAAAATCTGTCAAAGCTCTAATATTTACAAAAATTAAAATCTACAAAAACCGATTATTTGTCCTTGTAAGTACATTTTCAACCTTTACTTGATTTCCGCGCCGACTTTTCGTGATCCAATTTTTACCAAATTTGATCCCAGTTATTTTTAAGTGGAAAGGAAAAAAATAGCCTAATCCAACCATCTAGAACATATTTTGAAAAATTTCCATACATCATAAAACACGCCATATGTTTGTATGTATGTACATATTTTGTTTACAAGCTGATTTGCGTTTTATATCTGCGTCTACTCGCACGTTAGTTTTTCAATTTTTGCTACTTAAATATGATATGAGCAAACGTCAAAGCTGTGAAGTTGTGTTTGTTTGTGCTCTCATTTAATATCTCATTTTGCAAGTTTTAACATTGATTAAAGTGAAAAGTATCAAGAAACTTTGGGTACAAAATTTAAATTTAAGTAAAATATCAAAATTTCTAGTGAATTTGATCAATTTAATTTAACATTATTAATTGTGTTTGCCGAGTATTTTCTTTCATATAATTATGTTCTTGTTGTGAATTGATTCTGTTTATCCATAATTACAATTGTGTTTCTTTGTGCACATTTATTTTGCTCTGTTTGTCATTTCTGCTAATTCATCCTTGTCACAGCTGTTTGCTTTGTGTTTATTAAGTGTCAAAATATAGTGCATATAAAACTGTTCGCTACATAGAATTCAAGCTAATATTTATCAGCTGATTGTTTTCTTATGCTACATCGCACTATGGGCTAAATCACATTTTTTTTGTTTAAAACCTAATATAACGAGAAGGAAAAGAGCTAGCGCAATAATTTTTTGTGTGAATAAAGTTCAAGTTATGTCGGTTAAAGGAAAACTAAAGCGAACGTCAACACGCTTTACTTGAGGGGTTAAAATGAGGGGCGAAGTTGACCATGTTCAAAAAATTTATGACCTTTCGATTTTCTTTTTGCTGTATCTCAGAGGCGAATCACGATATCGATACAATTTTTGTTTTAAATAGTAGTAAATGAAATGTACATTAAGAAAAGGCTTATTAGAATACCATCAACCCCTAAATTCAGGGTTGAAATAAGGGGTGAATGGCTAAAACCCAGAAAATTCACTGAAAAACCTTATAAAGTGTTTTTATAAATTCTTTAAGCAGTCCAGAAATGGTTTTTCTGAGATCGGGAAGGATCTGTCGGTGTTTGTTGAGAAATTTAAGCATTACGACAAAATGTTTAAGTCTTTCACATATCTAGACAACCCTCCACACTCTGCGGATAGCCGAGAAAATAAAGGTAGGCGTGTTATTAGTCCACCTAAAAAGATAGCCACTGAATATAGTCAGAAAAATCCTCCATCCCAGTCCTGGGAACTTATTAATCCTTCTTCTCCATGCCCTCAGGCATTGGAGCCTCCACTATCTAAAGCCATATCCACTATGTCTACATCTAAAAATTACAACGTCAATCAAACCCTTGATTTAACAGTGTTGCCATCAACATCTGAAGCTGAACTGTCTAACTTAGTTCCTCCGAACCATTCGGAATCCCGCATATCAGACATCATTACCAAAAAGTTGGTTGTAATTCCTCCAAAAAGATCAATCTTTGTCTCTAGATTTGCTAAAGACACTTCTTCGGATGATATAAAGTCATACATATCAACTAAAATTTGAATTAAAGATGTATTTATTCGTAAATTTAATTTTAAATACGATCGCGATATTTCATCTTTTAAAATTGATGTAGTTGCCGAAGATTTTGATTCATTACTAAATAATTCATTTTGGCCGACTGGGGCGTTTGTTTGCGAGTTTCAGTATAAACCTTATAAAAGTAATAAAATAAAATAAAATTCTTTCAAATGAATATCAAATATACAGGAGCGACCGCGAGGGCAGAATCGGCGGTGGTGCTCTTTTTGTGGTATTCATCGATACCATCCGAGGAAGTTAGTGTTTCTGTCATTGAATATACCGAATTTAAATGTGTACGTGTACAGGCTGGTAAGAGTTATGGTTATTTAACTCCTTGCTACATCCCTCCTAATTCAGCCATATCAGTATATACACAGCTGGTCTCTTTACTTGAGTCCGTAAATGCAATGCTTACGCCTTCCGACTCTATGATTGTTTTGGGTGATTTTAATCTGCCACACATTTTATGGAACATTATTGACTCCGATGTTGTACCAGTTTCAGCTAGAGATAGTTACAATGTATTTGGCTGAACTTTGCCTTAAACAAATAAATATTTGTCCAAATAGGTTTGGAAAGGTCTTGGATCTCGTTTACGTTGATGATGTTCCGAACGCCTCTATTAATCGGTGTGATCCCCTAGTTTTGCCAGAGGATGCATACCATCCCGCTCTTGAGTTAAGCTACGAAATCATAAATGAAATACATAATAATGAGTCGTATAGTTCAAGTACTAGATATGTTTTTGCGAAATCAAATTTCAAAAAAAATTAACAAAGAACTTTCAAAGTTATCTTCGCCAATATATAGAGATGACGTGGAGCGTAGCGCTGAGCACTTTAATGAAACTATTTTCAGTTTGTTTCGAAAGTATGTGCCAAAACGTAATATTGTTCATGAAGAACCAACACAATTATGGTTCACTAAAGAGCTTAAAAAATTGAAAAATAAAAAGTCGCATTCTTTTAAACTGTATAAAAGAACGGGCTTACACAGTGATTCCATAAAGTACTCGGTTTCGAGGCATAGCTACTTTGCATTAAATAAGAAATGTTATAAGTCGTATTTATGTTAAATTAAAAAGAATTTAATTATCAATTCTAAATCATTTTATGGTTTCGTAAATTCAAAGCTTAAGGCAATCAGAGGCGGATACCTTTTTCCTTCCAAATTTTCGGGGAAAATGCTACTTCCTGGGAGTTAATTGTAACCAGACATTTGTATGCGCATAAAAATATTAATGACTTGAAAAATATAATAAAAATTAAAAGGTTCAATTAAAACATTAAAAATTAAAAAGTTAAATTAAAAAATTAAAAGTTTACTGCTCCAAGCGCCCTCGCTTGACTTGAATCGTGCTAGCGAAGCCGCCAATGGCGCTGTGAATATTCTTCGTAATTATAGAGAAACTGCTGACACACATTTTTCTGATATGTTTTCAAAAGTTACCAATATCGCTAAGGAATTGGATTTTGACATTGTCCTTCCTCGGGCTAATTATCGTACGTCTAACGCTGAAGATTTTTATCGAAAGGCAATATTTATACCGCTATTGGATAATATTTTGCTCGATCTCCGAGAAAGATTGCCGAAAGAGACACTAAATATTTTTGATTTGAACTTATTACTTCCATCTAAAATTGGGGAATATAATACACCTGACGAAAAAATAATGCTATCGAACGCGTAAAATCGCTTGGAAAACGATACGAGCTTTTCTTAGAAAAAGACGGTATCAATTTGGAAAGAGAGTATAAAATGTGGTTGGAACGATGGACAAATAAGGAAATCGAAAAGCCATTCCCAAAATCAGCAGCAGAAGTTCTTGGTAAATGCGACGAATATGCCTTTCCATTGATTAACAAACTTCTACGGATTCTGGTCACACTTCCAGCTAGTAACGCTACTTACGAAAGAAGTAGTACCATGAATGAAGAAAGACTGATAGGTCTAGCACTTTTACACGTACACTTAGATATTGAAATTGACATTGAAAGGATAATATAAAGATTTGCAAAAGGAAAGCGCAAAATTGAACTTGCAATTTAAATTATTGCAATAAAAATTCTGAATAAGTTAAGTTACTTAATTACATCCTTCATTTTACCAACACTGTAAGCAAAAAATAACTATTTATATGTATTAGTGTTCGCCCAGCGGTTGAAATTCAACCGCTAAAATTAAGGATAGTTTATGTGAGTTGAGTTGAGCTGAAATAAAGTTAGTTGGAATGGGTTAAGTGGACGGGAGTTTAGCTTAGTACTTAGCATAACATAATATACACAATATAACATCGCACATTCTTCAGTTGTATTTTATTTTTATCCCTATCACTTTCTTCCTCTCTATCTTTGTCTCTATCGCTTTTAATGTTTATGTTTATATTTATCTTCACCTTCATGTTCATGTTTAAGTTCATGTTCAA
>NW_016157235.1:168546-187981 GCF_001687245.7 Rhagoletis zephyria
ATAAAAAATCACAACTCAGAAAAACAAAATCTTCGCTATTAGAGATTTGGGTTGATTGTAGTTCAAAGTGTCTCTTTCCCGGTAAAAAAGTTTGAGAGAAAAAAAATACACTTTTTGAGAAATTAAATTTAAAAAAAAAATAGCACTTTTTGTTTATTGTTAAATAAAAAATTTTAAATATTGAAAATCAATAATTATATAATTCTATCTTGAAGTGTCAAGAATTACTGACATTTGAGTAAAAACATTGTTGGAATCTATTCAATTTTGACAAAGTTATGGGCATTTAAAAAAAATTCTCACTGTCAATTCGAATAATCGATTTTTGCCTGAAAAACAAAATCGCGTTTAATTCGGCCGAAAAATTTTTCCGAGCCAAAAGAAATAATACGTGTCTCATTATTTGGACCAACAAACAATGTATTTGAGTTTGGTCGAAACTAAAAGCCATGCTCGTACCTGACCGGTTGTCTGGAAATGGAGAGCATCTGCTTAAAGGTATAATAAATATATGGATTTCAGTACCAAAAGAACTGAAATCAGCAGAGGCAAATATTTTCTCTATAATTGCTGCATTATATTAATTGCTGACTCAATAGCCTTCTTCTGCATCAAAGCAACTGTCAAAAATTTCCAGCAGTAAAAAGTTACGAATTGGCACAGCAGAAATGTAAAATTTTCTCACCATAGTAAAAAGTTTTTTCACCATAGAACATTTCTACTGATTGGCAAAGGCCCTACGCATAAAAGTGTGTTTTCTGCAAAAGTTTTTCAGCCCTTTCTCTTCGAAAAACAGAAAGGAGAATTCTACTTAGTGAGGGTTATAATCCCTTATCGCGGCCGAAGGCCGCCTACGCAGAAAGCTGTTCTCTGCAAAAGGTGTTCAGCCTCTTTTCGTCGCAAAACAGAAACATAATTCTACTTTGTGGGGGTTATAATCCTTAAGTGCGGCTGATGGCCGCCTACGCAGAAAGCTGTTCTCTGCAAAAGGTGTTCAGCCTCTTTTCGTCGCAAAACAGAAACATAATTCTACTTTGTGGGGGTTATAATCCTTAAGTGCGGCTGATGGCCGCCTACGCAGAAAGGTGTTCTCTGCAAAAGGTGTTCAGCCCCTTCTCTTCGCAAAACAGAAAGGAGAATTCTACTTTGTGCGGGTTATAATCGCTAAGCGGGCCGAAGACCGCCTATGCAGAAAGCTGTTCTCTGCGCAAGGTGTTCAGCCTCGTTTCGTCGCAAAACAGGAAGAGAATTCTACTTTATGAGGGTTATAATCCCTAAGCGCGGCCGAAGGCCGCCTACGCAGAAAGGTGTTCTCTGCAAAAGGTGTTCAGCCTCGTTTCGTCGCAAAACAGAAAGCGAATTCTACTTTGTGAGGGTTATAATCCCTAAGCGCGGCTGAAGGTCGCCTACGCAGAAAAGTGTTCTCTGCAAAAGGTGTTCAGCCTGTTTTCGTCGCAAAACAGAAAGATAATTCTACTTTGTGAGGGTTATAATCCCCAATGGCGGCCGAAGGCCGCCTACGCAGAAAGGTGTTCTCTGCAAAAGGTGTTCGGCCCCTTTTCTTTGGCAACACAGAAAGGAGAATATTGTACTTTGAGGGTTATAATCCCTAAGTGCGGCCGAAGGCCGCCTACGCAGAAAGGTGTTCTATGCAAAAGGTGTTCGGCCCCTTTTCTTTGGCAACACAGAAAGGAGAATTCTACTGCCTGAGGGTTATAATCCCTAAGTGCGGCCNCAAGTGTGTGTTGAGTTGATATGTGTTGAGTTGGTGTGTGTTTAGTTTGTGTGTGTTGAATTCCTGTGTTGAGTTTGTGTGTGTTGAGTTGACCTGTGTTATTTAGACATGTAATCATGTTTCTTTACTTTTATTCTAATCTTTGCCTTTATCCCTTTCTTCTTCTACATATTCAACTTTACCTTCTTGCTTCCATAAATTTTAATCTTATCAGAAGTTTATCAATTTATATGAACCCCGCTATTATTTTATATTTAATTATATAAGATTCAAAATCTTGTTTATGTTGGTTCACTTTATGCTAAATGATGTTGTCATTGATGCCACATCAAGTGATATCATGTCATGTGGTGAGTTGCGGTGTGGTGGAATTGGGTGTGGGAGTTACGGTGTTATGAATTCAGGTGTGGTGGGCTTAAGAGGTGTGGTGAGTTTAGGTGTGGTGAGTTGAGGTGTGGTGAACTAATATGTGGTGAGTTAAGGTGTCGTGAGAAAGTTGAGGTGTGGTGAATTAAGGTGTGGTGGATTTAGGTGATTGCTTACATATTCACCCCCACCATTGTTGTTAGGTAGGTATTTAAATTTTGCTTCCTCTTTGTCTTTATATTTAGGTTTCTTTACTTTTATTTTAATTTCTGTATTTATTTTTTTCTTCTTCTCCACACTCAACTTTACCTTCTTCCTTGTTTGAGTCTAATCTATTCATGTACATACATACATACATCTTATTCCTAAACTGCTGCTTAGCACGTTTCTGTAATTCAGTATCAATATTAAAGCATACATTTAGGAGGCATTTCCGCCCCAATAATGTACATGTACGGCATTAGTATTGGTGTTTCTTTGTTGAATTGATTTTTTTGCTTTATGTTAAACTAATTAGAAATTTGAAAAAATGCCAGCACATCAGCATCAAAATACCTTTCTAATGATATATAATTGTTTATACCTTAGAAGTATAGTTTAGCCGCAAAAGGGGTGTAAAGGAAACACGATTGCCTATTTATATAGTTGATATGTTGCATTAATAAACCCAAGGTATAACTTTACATCTTGTGTTTTTTTTTAAAATAGTACATGCAATTGTTTTATTAGACCTTGCACCAAATTCACAAAATGAAAAGTAATATTGGCCGAGCTTCTCCTTCGATTTGTGATGTGCGCATTGATGTTTTCACGCAAAGAGGAGGGACCTACAGTTTTACGCCGACTCCGAACGGCGATTGTATTTTTATAAGAAGCTGTTTTTCATGGCAGTAATACACTCGGAGGTTTGCCATTGCCTGCCGAGAGGCAACCGCTGTTAAGAGAAAACCTTTCTTCCTAATTTTTTTTGCGATGTACGATTCGACCAGGGCTTGAACCCTGGCGCTGCGGAGTGGAAGCGCGCACTGCTTACCACTACACCACAGCGGACTCGAACCTATAATTGCATGAAAAATAAGGGGTGGTGAAATAACCCAAACGGCAATAACGCAAATTTGTGTTATTTCCCAAATGAATGTGAAATAACACAAACGGCAATAACGCAAATTTGTGTTATTTCCCAAATGAATGTGAAATAACACAAACGGCAATAACGCAAATTTGTGTTATTTCCCAAATGAATGTGAAATAACACAAACGGCAATAACGCAAAATTTGCTTTATTTCATTTCTCGTTGAGCAATAAGACCAACTTTTATACTTAACAATTTGAGTAATAAAGCAAAATAGTGCACATATTTATGTAGGTAGTCACCCAGTTACATTTGACAAAAAGTAGTACATGAACAAGTTAAATGGACGGATGATGATCGTCGGTTCGAATCCTACTGAGGAAGTCTGATGAGAAAATGTGGTGATTTCCGAAATAGCTATCACTTCTACCATTTTTTCAAATTATTGTTGCTTTTCCACAATAAATTCTCGTTTAAAAAATTGGCCTCGAGCTCAATATAAATTGTTGAATATAATAAGTAAAAATATTTTGTGAATATTACTTTCTTCATATGAATTATATCACATTTTTTGTTTAATTCAAGGCCTATCAAACAGGTTTAGAGCATTTGAGCAAAAACAACATTTGCCTGTATTTTGTTGTTGCTTCTGGTATCGAAGGTGCCAAAANTTTAGAATTTTTGTGACAAGAAATGTAAAATATTTGACATTTTCGAGAACAAATAATTTGAAAAAAATCAAATCAGCTGCTATACTGATATTACCTGTTCAATGTGCCTAGGTTTAATTGTATTTTTGGAATAAACAAAGTTCTTTTTCCTTCTGTCAGTAAACTGTTTTTTTTTTTACAAATGGTATAAATAAGCGATGGGAAATAAGGCAAAATTTGTTTTATTTCCAACCTTTGTTGGAAATAAAGCAAAACTCAGATTTTGGTATTATTTCCCATTTAAAAGTGAAATAAAGCAAATTTTGCGTTATTGCCGTTTGTGTTATTTCACCCCCCGAAAAATAAATTACGCTTAGATGCCTTTAACGTTATCTGACAAGTTGATCCCAATCACCTCACCATCATATTAATGTTACAGTCAATAAAGCCAAAGGCGTTTTTGCATTTGTAAAGCGATGGTCAAAAGAGTTACTTACAGTAACATAACTTTGTTAATAATAAGCGGATTGCTTTGCAATTTTCAGCAATTTGTCCTTATTATCTAAGGTATAAAGCCCAGTAAATAGAGAAATTAACAAGTGATTCACAGCAAAAACGCAAGGCAACTATCTTCACTCAGTTTTGAACTTTTAGGAGGTATATATCAAGAGGATTGTGGAGACTCCTTTGCTTTTAATAGCGACTTTCATACGTCCGGGAATGCTCTCTACTGAGTTTTCTATGATTTCGCTTGGAATATTACCCTATTATATTTTCGCTCACCTCCAAAGCTCTTCCATATTACTGGAGCTCGCTTGTGCTATGCTAACCCTCTCTTGACCACAGCGCTCAATTTTTCGATAGCTTTGAGGTCTGGGATTTGTGCTGGCCACCATGTTAGATGTTTTTCTTGACATGGTGTTTTTGAAGATGTTTTTAAGGTCTTTCCCAAAAATATGCCTTTTTATAGCTTTGGAAACAATTAATTTTCGTTCCATCGGACCATATTACCCCTCTTCAGTTCAAAAGCTCGAATTCTTGTGAGTTTTACAAAATTTAAGTGGCAGCTTAATGGCTTGGGATATTTTGCTTGCTGGCATTTGGTGTCTTGGGTTAATATAAAAGGTATAATGAACATATCCTCCAAACAAATTTGCCGGACTTTGTAGACAAAAGCGCAAACCCTGCGGAAGAAGTTGTTAGCCAGCAGGACGGAGATCCAAAGGATTCTGAAAATATTCAACACCGCCGGCTGCTTGGGCAAAATTTTCTTGTAATGAAGTGGCCAGCACAAATCCCAGACCTCAACGCCACCGAAATGTTGAGCGCTGTGGTCAAGAGAGGATTAGCATAGCACAAGCGAGCTCCGAGTAACATCATTTTAGATAACAAGTAATTTTTAGCAAAAAAAAACCGACTTCAATTCTCATATAAAAAAAAATATATATATATATACTAGTGAACCCGCATGACGTCAAAACGCCAACATTTAATTAAGCTTTTTAAACAGATGAAACCCTACTCAATAACCTCTAAAAATATTCCTAATGATTAATCTAAACCATTTCTCAGTGAGGCTTTTAAAGTTTACGACATACAACAATACGACACTTACGACACCGTTGTGTATCCCCCAATAATTTCTTGAAGCTCTTTCATTTGACATCCATCGCTCATATTTCATATAACTTGGGTATAAAATAGTTCAATTAGACTTTTTAAATAGGTGGCAACCCTATTCAAAATATTTCCAAACTACTACCTTCTTAAACCTCTTTTATATGACACCCATATAGTGATATCTTATTCACTTACCAAATTCCTTTACATAATTAAAATTGAATAAAATTTTTTTTACATGTGGCAACCCTCCTATACGTAGTTAAGTTATAAAGCCTTTTCAAAACCATTTCGATTGCTCTCGATGTTTAATAATTGATTTAACTTATTAATTAATTTGAGCTTAATTTCTTAACAGGTGGCAACTTTTTTCGAAAAAATAAAACCTTCTTGAACATCCACACCCTAAGCCCTTTAATTTGGTACCTCACTTTTGAAAATCGAACGGACGGTGCGGATCTGAGGGCATTGATTAGTAAATAACTTGAGTATAATTATTTAACAGGTGGAAACCCCTTTCGAAAAAATAAAACCAGTTTGCACATCTACAGGCCAAGCGCTTTAATTTGACACCCCGAACGAACGGTGCAGATCTTTTTGGCTGCACAAAAAATGCCTTCGCGTATTATATACATAGATATATCTCATGACCCACTGGTCGAATCTTAACCAGATTTGTATGGGACCACCTCTGAGGTACTACCTTTCCGATGCAAAAAGAATTATCGGTTGACGTGGTCCAAAGTTATGCGGTAACACACATATAAAAAAAGCGTTCCGAAGAGCTGATAACCTCCTCCTTATTTGGAAGACGGTTAAAAATGCAAATCATCTCTTGGCATGATAATTCAAAAATTCAAAAGAAAACTTTGAAAAACGGTTGCATTCCTTCATTTTAGGTAAAAATGCAAATCATCTCTTGGCATGATAATTCAAAAATTCAAAAGAAAACTTTGAAAAACGGTTGCATTCCTTCATTTTAGGTAAAAATGCAAATCATCTCTTGGCATGATAATTCAAAAATTCAAAAGAAAACTTTGAAAAACGGTTGCATTCCTTCATTTTAGGTAAAAATGCAAATCATCTCTTGGCATGATAATTCAAAAATTCAAAAGAAAACTTTGAAAAACGGTTGCATTCCTTCATTTTA
The DNA here is from genome assembly GCF_001687245.7 of Rhagoletis zephyria. NCBI lineage: Eukaryota > Metazoa > Arthropoda > Insecta > Diptera > Tephritidae > Rhagoletis > Rhagoletis zephyria. The sequence goes on from NW_016157235.1 coordinate 175,141, forward strand.
GGTAAAAATGCAAATCATCTCTTGGCATGATAATTCAAAAATTCAAAAGAAAACTTTGAAAAACGGTTGCATTCCTTAATTTTAGGTAAAACTTACATAGGAATATATGTAGGTCCAGCCAGACCTATGTGTTACGAATGTGATGTATTAATCAACATCTCTATATATCTAACTTTATATATATGATACCAATACGTTTTTTTACAGATTGGTGATTCACTAAACTTTAGTAAGCTACCTGAAATTTCAAGCCTCTAGCTATATTTAAAGTACCCTTCTTTGTAATTTGAAAATGGAAAAGGCCTGGCTGGACTCATGTGTCAGACGAAGGGTTAAAAATATGTAGATAGTTAAAAATTATAATTATTCTTTAAACATACAGCCTAGGCACACTGGCCAGCCGTCGTTTTATATGTACATTGCAAAGACAAGTGCATGGAAAGTGGGCATATGCGTACTAGTTACCAATCTGACAGGGGCGGTATTGTTCCATTTGTCAGAAATCGAAGTAGGCAGTCCTTACTCCTGAACAGTGACAAATATCTCACATTTATCGTGAATATTGGCATAGGTAAAAAACGGTGGATCGGTTAGTGTTGCTTTTATAGGAATAGCTCTTGGCTCAAACCTTATCCATTCGTCCTGAAATATACTACCCAGATATGCGATTGCTTTATCAAAAAGAGAACTGTTTTGAAATATGAGTGTTTTTAATCTTTAGAAAGTAATTTATGCAACCTCACATACGCGGTTTTGCATTATCTTGATACGTGGTTTTGTACTTTAAACGACGATATGTATGTATATATCAAGGAAACAAAAAGTTTGTGCATACAGCATTACTTTACATATTTAAGGACTTCTTCAAAGGTACAGTCCTCGAGTTTTACTGCAGTTCTATGGCCGCCCGGATACCTGGAAACCGGATAAAGATAACGCTCTAGACGGATAACTATTGCCTCCCAACTAGGTACTTTGGAACCGGACAAAGATTCCCCACTACCTGGGTACCCGGACAAATATAACCCGCTACCCAGGTTCCTGAATATATATCAACCTCTACCCGGGTACATAATGAACCAGACAGAATAACTGACCAAGTTGTCACCAGAAAGCATTTAATTAGCTTTAGTTGCACCTGGGCGACATATTTATCTACATATATTTATATGTAAAATAATAGCCGTTTTCGTTGTTCGGAGTTAACTCAAAAACTATTGCATAGATTTCAGTCAAATTTTCAGAGGTTATACCTTGTATATATGGTCCTATTATTGGCTGCCAAAAAACTCGCTAGGTAGCGCTGGGGTCGAGTTATTTATAAAAGTCGCATTTATAAACCGATTTGGTTCAGCTTTATGGAAAATACATACGTTTACCAAAAATAGGCCCGCTAGGTGGCGCGGTTAAGTTGTTTATAAAAGTCGTATTTATTAACCGATTTCGTTCAAATTCAAACTATAAGCTATCTGCATGATGAAAAAAGCATTTGCGAAAAACGGACCCGATAAATGCCCTATTTATGAAAAGATCTTGTTAATGCAAATTCGAAACGTTTATTACTTTCGTGATGATTTTTTCTCATTCGAAACATATATGTACATACATAAACTCAAAAACCAGTCAAATTGTCGGAGGTTATACCTTGCATATGGGTATTTCCATACGTCGCATAAGTAACAGTCGTACGTTTCAATGTGATACAACTTAACTTTTTTGGGCCATTGTGTAGCGCATAATTAGCTCTATATTTAACCGAAAATGAAAACAATCGAACTGCTTGGTCCTGAAATATAAGCATTTAAAGGGAATGTCGTTACGTGACAAAAAATGGAAGTCGATTTTTTCTTTTCTTACAAAATCGCAAAACTCTGCGAATTGTAAATGGCTATTTTCATGAAATTTATTTTAATATGATTTGGAGCAATTCTAGTTGTTTTTAGAGTTTTTTGAATTAATGCAACTGTTTCGATTTTCTTTTACAACCCCAAGTGTGAAGCGTCACGTGACGTAGCGTCACTTGACATGAATTTTCATCGTTATATTTTTGTTAATATTGCTTTTAAATGAATTTTTAACGCAAATAAAACATGTATTTTATGTAGAATATACTTTATATTTTGACTTCAGCGCCAATTCAAGATGAATTTGTTGTAAATCTATGACTTATTATGTTTCAACTACATACGCCAAATTCGAACCAAATCGGACCATAAATACGGTATTTCGAAATATCTCAACCTTGGCGCCACCTAGGAAGACCATTTTACACAAAAATGATTCTACTTACATAGCCAGTATATATTTTGAAAAGCAGACAAATCGGCCCGTAAATACGTTAGATATAAGACTTTTATTTTTTTTGTCGTGGTGGACCTTCGTTCAAATTCGCAAAGTGAGCTACCTGTATGATGACAAATTCGTTTCCTAAAAATGAACCCGCTATATTTTATAAAATGTGATTGAAATTCATAATGCGTATTCATTTCATGACAAGCAGTGGTTTTGCAGAAAAGGGACCTAATGGATGGCGCTGCAGCCGAAATATATAGAAACCCACACGGGGTTTGGTCTGATTTGGCCCTATATTCATCTAAGATGAATTTACTTTTCATATGTCTAAATGAAGGATTCGTTTAAGTATGCATGTAAAGAACGCAACATTGTGTAAGGGCCTGACGCCCTCATACACCCTAAATGCGATCTTGGCCTTCCTATAACTGAAAACGCTCATCTCTGCTCTTTAGTTTCCTTATAAGGACTTTTATTGACTTACATGGTTTACGGACCAATGTTGAAGTTGCAAGATCATAGAAGAATATTACGCACGCTTGGCAGAGATCTCACGGGTGCAAATAAGACCATCGATAAAACTCATGACATCGAAAGGGATTAGTATTCCATATGATATCACAGCGCTACTATTCTTGGCCCATGTGTGAGGAGGATTCTCTTTATTCGTTTCAATTTAAACTAAAAATGTTTACTTTACAGACCGATTTTGTTTTTAAACGCTAGTTTGGTTTGGCCAACGCAAAAGATCTTATTAGGCGCCGCGAAGCAAGCGGGCATTGGCACGTAAATATATAAGTATTTAATGAAAAAAAATATAAATTTTTTGAGTGGAAAAAGAGTAAAAAGTAAAATAAAATACTTAAATAGTTTACCTATATGCATGCATATGCATGTACATATTATATATATATATATATATATATATATATATATATATATTTCTCAAAAAAACCGGGGTAACAGTTATTCGTCGCCACGCTGTAAATTGGGCTCACCTCACGTCGAGCACACGTTTAGTAAATTCAAAACTCGAAAGGAGAAAACAGTCAAAGATTCAAAGTAGACATTTTTCGTATAATGAAACTAGTTCATAGTTTTTATTTCTTTACTTGTAAAATAAACATTTCTAAAATAAATGTATTTTTTTATTATTTTTCGGTTTTTTATTTTTAGTGCATTTTTTGCGATTTCTAGTGCCTTTTCCTGCTTATTTCGCAACTTTATTTTGCCTCTTCTACCCTATTTCGTTATTTCATTTGGTCTTTTTTTATAGGTTTTAAGGTCCTAAAAATACGTTCCCTGATAATGGTACTACACCTTCTAAGGTGACTAATGATAAAAAAAGCGAAATGTGTATGTATTTTGCAGAACACTGAATGTATCAATTTTACTTTTTACTTTTTTCAAAAATTTTGGAACATCAATAAAATTTTACGTATTTCGTAAAATAGCAATTGGCAGTAATATGCGCGACCAATATTATTTCTCTCACTTAATAACCGAAAACAAGCAACAAATACAAGCACTACAAATAAGTCTCCTATGTAAGTATAAGTGAAGGAGATCTACATATTTTTTGAAATTAAATATAAAGCTCAGCGCCATCCTCTTCTTCTTCTTTATTGGCGCTGTAACCGCCTAAGCGATTTTGGCCGAGTTCAAAACAGCACGACAGTCATTTCTCTTCTGTGCTAACTGACGCCAATTGGAAATGCCAAGTGAAGCCAAGTCCTTCTCCACCTGGTCTTTCCAACGCAGAGGAGGCCTTCCTCTTCCTCTGTTACCAGCATCGCGGCCCGCGTTGAATATTTTCAGAGCAGGAGCGTTTCTGTCCAGTCGAACGCGCCATGCAGTGCTGCTAATTTAGCTAGTTTGCAGCTAGATTTAGCTCTTATTTTCGACGTTGAGCTATATAAATTGCCGTTTAGCTATTAGCTATTTCTTTACCTTTCTTTAAATCGAGTTAGCTGTTTAGCTAAATTATTTTTATAATTTCCACATTTCTACACAGAATTTTATCAATTTTAATTGATTCTATTTCCTCAACCCTTGTCTACGTGCTACAGCATCTTGCTACCAATGTATATAAACCAGGCTCTCGCATTAGCTTGGTATGTCGCCAAATGTTGATTCAGCTGGTGAGAGATCAACGATACAGAGTGTCCAATAAGTACCAGGACAGCCAAAAAGGAGAAGGTAGGTTGAGAAAGGCCTCCCAGCTAAAAAAATTACCCTTATAAAAGGGTCACCGTTTTTTTAATTATTGATATTTTTTAAAAATGTTAAAAATCCAAAAATAGTCCTAATTTTATAATTGTCTTAAACGTTTAAACTGAATATGGTAACATAACTATCCGGAGGTATTTACAGAAACAAATTAACAAAGTGTAGCCTCATTTGTTCATAGAGTTAAAGAAAACAGGTGGAAAGGCTCGATGTTTTGAAATTAAATAATATCAAAATTTCAAACTGAAAGGCTCGATGTTTTGAAATTAAAAAATATCAAAATTTCAAACTGATCATTTTATAGAGAAAGGCATTCCTACAATTATGTTAATATTTAAGTACATTTGTGATGAAATTGTTATTATTGATTGTTAAAAAAAAATTGTGGTTTCACTAAATCGCGTATATCTTACGAACCAATTGAATAATGAAAGAAAAGAAAATTTTTCATAAACCGTGTATACATCACTTTTCGATAGCCCTGATAGTTTCTGAGAAATTAATTAATCATTTCTGACACCTCTTGTTTTCGATGCAAACACTCTACCTACTCAGGTGTACGTGGCGTATGAGTGACACTCTTTTCTGCTCATATTTCATACAAAAAATCCCCATTTTGATTTGACAAATCATTATTTTCTTATTTATCCATCGATTTTCTTCATTGGTAGCATAATTTTTTTCTAAAGGAAGGGGCTTTAGAACATGTGCACCAGAGCACAATTTACACAGAAACTGTTCTTTTTTGAATTCAGTCTCAGTAAAAGTTTGAATGTTTGCATTTTTCTATAAAAAAACACAAACAAATCTAGAATGATTAATTAATTTATCAGAAACTGTCAGGACTATCGAAAAGGAATGTAGTATATACGGTTTATGGAGAATTACGACGAGTATTTAATTGGTTCGTAAGATATACCTGTTTAAGTTGAATAACGGTAAATTGCAAATATCTCAAAAACGTATCCATACATAACAAAATTAACTCGATTTTCGGAATCAGCGAGCAATTCTACACACAAATTGGATAGTGGAGTCTGGAGAACCAAATCAAAATTAAAATTTGTGATCCTGTGTCATTAAAGACAAACAAATATTATGTTGTTTATACTACCCCTTTTTAAACAAACGTTTATGAAGCTATTTGTGAAAAAAAATATTTTTAGTTGTTTTTCGGATATGAAAAAAATTTTGTAGCTATTTTTATCACATTCATCGATGTAAGCCGAAAAATTTTCTGGCAACACTTATGCCAACTAAAACAATGCGTCAGTTGTAAATATACATATCTTTCTGAGATACACCTTTATGTCGCCGAGCAACACGATAAACATCTGAGACAAAGCAAAATGGTTTTTCGGTTAAAGGTTGTTTTCGAGTTCTGCATATAATAAAATGTTGTTTAAAAAGGAAGATTGAAGACCGCCAATTAAGTATTGTCGCGCAAAGTTTTCTTTTGTCATTCCTTCGTTTTACCCTTATTTTCTTTCACTCCAACCGATAGAAGCGAACTCTACCGGCAACAAGTTTTGTAAGTAAGGAAAGTCCATGGTGTTTGTTTGTGTGAGCCGTGGTGGCGACGGCCAAAGCGCCCAATTAGTTTTAAGAGTTAACGGGTCGGCGCCAATTGATCGGGCACCAACGACACCAGCACTAAGGCCCGATGGTTTTGCGGACCAACTTGTAGCTACGCGCCGGTGCAGAACTAAGTGAGCATTGAATAGGGAAACATCGCTATTGTAAGCGTGAACTAGTGCTAGTGATTTAACAAAAGAAAACGAAACGAAATTTGACTAGCGGGGTACCAGTAGAGGTACCAGATTAGTTATTCCAGGTGATTTGTTTGAGTGCCAGGCGAGGCACTCGAGCTGCAGTTCTGCAGTCAAATCCACGGAGTGGCGCCAACGAAGCGATCGAATTTATTGTGTCGGTGCCGGTTTTGGAGGGCGTAGCACCACAGGAGGCTGTATTTGGCTAGTAGAGTTGTTAGTAGTTTTTCCCCTATTGTTTCCGCGGGTTAAGATATCCCCGGCAGCTCGGGCGGTAGTGCGAGTGGGTTCGTAACCTTTTGGCTGGATCTCACCTCGGATGCACCAATGAAGAAGGGTTTGGTTTTCCATTTTTGTAACTTATTACAGTTTGTTTTGTCATTTTAGTACTTTTGGTTGCCTTTGAATGTTGAGTGATTTGTTCCACAGGTTTTGGACTCACCCTAATAGTCATATTTTAAGGTAGTTTGCTATTTGTAATCTTCCAATCGGGGTTGGCAACTATCCTTAGTTATGGGGTGCCATATTGAGGATAAAAAAGTGCCAAAATGTGCCAAATAGAAAAAAAAGTGCCAAAAAAGGTGTCATTCCTTTTAATCATTCACACTCAGCAATAAAATAAAGATACATTTTCCAAACAAAAGTGCAATGATAAAATAAGATAAACCAGTTGAATAGCCTTTATAAATTAGAAAATTTTAGTTGAAAAAAAGAAGTGCACACAAAGGATTTCACAAAAATGTATTGAAATGTACTTTTTTTTACAAAAGTGCCATTTTGGCACTTTGTGCCAAATTTAAAAATTAAGTGCCATTTGAAGTAAAATAGGGACAAATGGCACGGTTTGAGCTAAGTTGGCATCCCTGCTTCTAATAACTTACAAATATAAAAATGTGAAATATCGAGGGCTTGAATTCATTAATACCCTCTATCTGCAATTTGCACAAAAACTAGTTTGTGATTTTAAAAACCATCTGGGACTTATTACCTGTCGTTATATAAGGTAGCATTAATATCACTGATGACAGTTAAAGCTTAGGTGGATTTTTATATCAGAATCTCATCTTTGTGAAAAGTGTGCAGATAGAGGGTATTAAAATATATAAGAATTTTATTTCAACGTATACAAAAAATGAATCTACCTGCGTTACAGCACGGCGGGAGACGGGGAAGGGGGCCGGGGGGGCCGGGGGGCCGCGGCGTAGCGTGACGTGGTATGCGCGCCGGTCGCGCGGGCCGCCGCGACGCTAAACAAATTTAATGTTTGAAAGAGAAATAATGTCAATGGATTTTATTTCGTTTTTAAAAAGGTAATAATGTCAATTGACTTTATTTCGCACCTTATTTCCGTTGATCTTATTACCTGTCACCTTTTGTCACTTCCATTTGTGCGTATATTTGTTTATTTGGTTTGGCCCGTTGTATTGTTGTTGCGCACGGTAAGCGCATTTACTTTGGTACATTAGGTTGGTCGGTCTTTGTAAACAAAAATTAAGGTGACAGTATGTACGCTTGCAAATGAGATAAGCCACCAATCTTACATCTTGAGATCAATGAAGTTATGCCCTCGATAAAGCACAAAAAAATATCGAAAATTGTGTGGTTAAATGGTTTGTAGAAAAATCGTGAATCGGGGACCCTCGAAATCATAGTCGCACACCACTATGCAACTGAAAACCAACAGCAAAGTTTTATAAATTTGTTATTGTATTACACCCAAACGAATTTATTTCTCAACTCAGTCCATATATTGAATTATGTTTAAACTAGAATATCTATGCATAAATACAAGTATTACTTAAGTCAGTATTTTATAATTTCAAAAATTGTTCTTGATTAGCAAAATAGTATGTACGCAAATAATATAAAAATAATCAACAGTAAATATTCATGTACTTATAGAAATGGAACACAAATATAAAAATACATAAAACACAACAATTACTTCCCACGAACATCGATCTTAACATGCATATTTAGGAATTATAAAGCGATATATGTATGCATGTTTAAATATGTACTTATGCTTCGCGCAGATATACAATTGAAGTTAATAAAATAATAAGAACAGCTAAAAAAAGTTAAAATTTTTCAATTACTTTAAAAGAAATATGTGAATAAATTAGAAATAAAAAATAATTGCTTCATTTAATCTGTTTTCTTTGCAGTGTATTTAGTGATAGAACTTTTTCGAAAAGTATCGATACTAGTACTCATTTAAAATACTCTAAAGAAGAATCGATGCTAGTACTCATGCTTGCAAAAAAGTATCGATAATATTCGTACTTCCACGTATTTTTAAGGCAAACGTCATAAGTGAACAAAAATCTGATTGCTTTGCTTTTATGCCTTCTTCATGTTTGTAAGTTTACTTTTACATGCATCTGGGTCCGGAGTGACCCCAATAAAAGTGTTGAAAACAAGAGGTTTAGAAATAAAAAAGCGAAGTATGTATTATCAAGAATATTAAAGTTCTCCATTATCGTTAATTTAAAAAACAAAAACATAATTTCGACTTTAAACTTACGAAAAAAATTAAAAACTTAAGTCCACCAAAAAATGCTATGTCACATGAGGTCAGCACTAAAGAGAATAGCGACACATGTGTACGCGACAACGTACTAGCCGTGAGTGAATAAATAAAACGAAAAGTTTTGTCATAAATATTAGAGCTCTTTGTTATAGGTAACTTTAAAAAAGAAAAGCATAACTTTGACTTCAAACTTAGATACAAAAATAAAAAATTCCCTCCGCCAAAAAATGTTACGTAAGTGGACGCATGAGGTCAGGACTTAAGAGAGTAGCGACTTATGTATACACGCCTATGTTCCGGAGGGTCTTTATTGGCAAATTTTTTTTTAACTTTTTCAATGTAATTGAAAAATCGAAATTTTTATGTAATACTTAAAAAGTTTTAACTTAGAAAAATTTTTCAGCTTGTCGATACTTTTTAGTATTCGCGATCTTTACTCGGTACTTGTCAAAAAGTATCTACTTCTGATACTACTCATGAAAAGTATCGATATTCGGAACTCGGTACTCGTATCGTTCTATCACTAAGTGTATTGAAATCGGTTGAGCATGAAGTGCAGTGGAGTAAGTATGTTCCTCCCCGGTAAATTTTTATTTTCATCAGATACATTCTAATTCGAACTCAAAACAATACAATTATATTTGCCTGGGAGTTGCGATAGCATACTAACTAAATGCTTTACAGAAGACTTCATGAGTGTTAATATCCCATATCAGAGGGAATAATATTTTAAGGATAAGCGTAGATAAATGACCCCGCACAATTTGTATGGACATTTTTAGCCTCGTTGAACTCTGCTTCGGGAAAAAACCAAAAACAGAGAATAATTTTAAAGAGCACTTTTCGAATAAAAATAGTTTTGAGGAATTAGTTTTCAATTGTGTTACATTGTAATAAAGGTATCCATTTAAAGGCGCGAAACCCTCGCAAACTATGCAAGCCCTCAACCAGCTGTTTTGTTTGCTTTCATTTTGATTTACACTCAACGCTTTTACAAAATGACTGAGGTAAGACTTAAGGGCCGTTTTCATAAGACTTTCCTCGCTTTGCTTGACAGTTCGAACTTTGACAACAAAGCGTGAAGCGTAGAAGGTATGCTACAATAAACGCTTTAACGGCTTCTGCGTTCTCCTTTTCCTCCATATTTTAACTGTGTAAAATAGATAAAAATATAATAATATGCATTAATAATAGCAATAATAATTCATATTTACATTATTTTTGCCATTAAAAGCAAATGCAAGCGCTCGCGAAAAGATACGTGTAGACAGCTGATTGCCAAAGCGCGCAAGAGTTGAGAGTTGCCCACGATTTTGCTTCGCTTTGCTTTCCTCGCATTCTATTTAACAAGACTCATATAAAATCGTGAATTGAACTTATCTGTCAAAGCGGAATTATGAAGCAAAGCGAAGCAAAAGTCGTATGTAAACGGCACTTTAAGCATTTACTTAAATTTGAGTTTAAAATTTTCAGCTTATTAAATTAAGACTTGTCAAATAATTAAATATCAGAACTTACACAAAATATCAAATTGTCTTCATGAAACTCACTGCTCAAAGTTGATCAAACATGAAACTTGCGCCTATAGATGAGTACCCTTAATCCATTTGTAGCGCTACCCCCAATCACGAAGTGATGTAGTATTTTTTTAATGTCTTCGGTTCCATTTTTTTGGAGTTTTGAATTTTTTATATTTATTTAGTACATATTTTTTTTTTAATTTTTATCTTCTCACTTTTCTTTTTTAGCATTTACTATGAAATTTGGCCGAAAATTTATATTCTGACGAATATTGCTTGGTAGAGCTGTCAAACTATCGATAGTCGGCACCATCGACAGATGCGATAGTGATAGTTTAAACTATCGATATATCGGCGATATTATCGAAATCCTCACTGAACCATCTAAGCCTGTGGAATTCTGACATTCGCTACGCAAAATTTTCGTCGCTGAAATTCTCTAAATGAAAAGCATAACATATGCGATGCGTAATCAACCAAATTTGGCAGTGTGGCGGGCATGCAACTAGATGTTGCGTTTTGTCAGGGGCGTCTGCGATTCGTTTCGAGATTTTTGGCGATCAAAATTAGCGATAGAAATGTTGAAATCCGGCTGCTGGCTAAACTATTTTTAACATATAAATCATAGAATCATGAACCGCCAATTTAGTACACTTTATATTCATATTAAGAATTCTAAAAGGCGCTTTATATAGCTATACGGAGTCAATAGGGCAATTCGTCTAAACCAGTGATTCCCAAAGTGGTCCAGGTGGACCCCCAGGGGTCCACGGGAGACTCGACAGGGGTCTACGTTGGCGTGAAAAAATATGGGGGTTCACAAGTTGTAAGTGGGGGTCCACGAAAATTTATCTGGTCTCGATAGTAAAGAACCAAAATGGTTGCTTGAACTTTAATGTGCTCTTGACGCAGTGGTGAACTTACCGTCACTTTGTGTCATCATACGTGGGGAAGCCTCAAAGAGATTCTAGAGAGAGCGAGTTCCCTGAGGGGAAAGCTTGTTTAATTCCAGCACTGAGCCCACATTGTCAAATCTTCACTGATGGCTCGAAAACTGTCTACAGGTACAGCCAAGCTGCACTTAAATCATTAGCCAGCCCTCTATCTAAGTACTTCCAAACCAGTTCGGCAATGCAAGTCTCGACTAATTTATGTTAGTGTCACTTCACGTGACACAAACACCTTACTGTGATAGGCGTAAATGACAAGTCCATTTGCCCATCCTGCCTTGAAGAGGATGAGCCAGTGGAAAACGTTTTGTGCTTCTTGCTTGCTTGGCTGTTTGTTATCGATTTTTCTAGACTCGTTCTTTTCTCTATTGTCAGTTTCTGAATTAAAAGATTAGCGTAAAAAGCAAAAAGCTGTTTTGTTGTTTTAAGTTTTGTGTTTTAAAAATGTGAATGATAAATATTATAAATACTATTTGACAAATACATCACATGCAAATTCACGAGTGAGCCGAACATGTGAGGAGCTTATTTACTGCTCTTAAAAAATATAACTCCTCAGAGCGAGATTGTTCTTTCATTGCTTTACGAGCTCTGTTTTTTAAAACTCGCAAGCGTGTAATCACATTATTTTAATAAATAGAATACAAGAAAATACGTCGTTATATTTATATGTATTATATTTGGGAATATGTTAGAAATGAGCATCAGGGCGTCCACCGAAACCAGTAAAGTTTTGAAAGGGGCCTACGAGAAAAATAAGTTTGGGAACCTCTGGTATAAACGAGTAAATGCCTCGTAACCACGTAAACCTCGTTTAATTTTCTATGGAAACCCGGTTTATTTACGATTTTTACGCATTTACCAGGCATTTATGCGATAGTTGAAAAGCATCAAAAAGCAAACTTATATTTTCATTTATGATGTGAATTTTTTTAAAACAATTCTTATTTAGATCGTTGTTTTTATACCCGAGCGCACTTGTGCACAAGGGTATATTAATTTTGTTCACATAACGGTTGTTTGTAACAGCCAAAACGAATCGAAATAGATATAGACAAATGTATACATAAATGATCAGGATGAAAAAAGAAATCGATTAAGCCATGTCTGTCTGTCCGTCTGTCCGTGTACACGATAACTCGAGCAAAAATTGAGATATCTCAACGAAATTTGGTATGTAGGTTTCCCTTAATCCAAGGTAGGTTGGTATTGAAAATGGGCGAAATCGGACTTTAACCACGCCCACTTCCCATATAACGGTAATTTCCAGAAATACGAAAACTGCGATATTTTAGTAACTACTGAAGATAATTCACTCAAAATTGATATTTACAATAATTTTTAGACGAAAAATAAGAATATTATAAATTTTTGGAAAATGGGCGTAGCCACGCCCACTTATGGTTACATGTGCATATCTTGGTAACCGCTGCACCAATTTCTTCCAAACTTGGCACAGTTATTGGCCTTGATATAACATACGAAATGGCCAAATATTTTGAAAATCGGAGAATAACCACGCCCACATCCCATATAACGGTAATTTAG
>NW_016157235.1:188258-188832 GCF_001687245.7 Rhagoletis zephyria
TTTTTTCAATTTTTTTTGTAAAAATATAAAAAAACATTTACTTTGCGGGGAAGGATCTCGAAAACCTTTTATTTTTTTGCAGAATTTTTTTTTTTCTCCCTAAGCTTTGTTGTATTACAAAAAAATAAGCTATCATCGAAGAAAATCGATGCAAAACTACGTAAGTTATAAGCGATCAAATAAAAATACCCAGGTTGCGCAACTTCAATGTATGTACCTATACATACATACATATATTAAAGGTATAAAGTGCAAGTGAGATATTATCCGGATAAACGAATAACACCATAACAATGATAACACTTTTTCTTTAAATAAATCAAATAGTACTTTTAATACTCGAATTGTATTATAGTAGGTAGAGTGGTTGCATCGAAAGGAAGAGTGGTTGGGTTCGAAACCTGCTGTAGGCATGTAGTTATAAACATGTATTTCCGTCAGTTATGGGTAAGTATGCAGGTAGATTTTCAAAATTATAAGACACAGAAAATTTCTAAAGCCTACATCTAAAACAGGTAGTATTTTCTTTTCCCGGCTTGTTATAAAAAGGAACCTTTCTGTCTAGGTAAGATTT
>NW_016157235.1:190237-232765 GCF_001687245.7 Rhagoletis zephyria
TTATTCAAAATTGATGCTTGCAACAATTCTTTACCAAGAAATACGTTTATGGTAAAATTTTGGAAAATGGGCGTGGCACCGCCCACTTATGATCACATATAAGTATATCGGTAACCGTTCTACCAATTTGTACCAAACTCAGTGTGGTTATTGTGCTTGCCACATAAAAGCAAAACGTTGAAAATTATTGAAATCGGACTAAAATAACGGCCGCTTCTCATATAACGGTAAATTTCAGAAATGCTTGAAACTTAAATATTTCGAAATTGAAGTACGCTAATTTACTCAAAATTGATACACCCCGGCTTACCATCTAGCGGAAGGTTTCGGAAAGGTGAAAAAACATATATTTAATATTTGCGCCGGGTATTTAATGTTCGGCTCCGCCCGAACTTAGACTTTCTTACTTGTTTTAATTAGTTTTACATGGTTGTACTTTTAAAACTTCAAGTGCATATTAATTTTTACCTTTCGCAGTTACGTCGGCATACGCCGACAAAACAGTATAAGTAGTAGCATTTTTTGTCGCCCAACAGAAGCATTAAAGCTTAACTTGGCGCCCTATTTTAGTTTTTATATATTATTTCCTCTAATTTTAACGGAAATATAAATATCTCGTCTAGAACTCCAAATATCACTAGTGTCTTTCTGCGCCCCTTTTCAAAAAATGTTAAGTTCGCGAAAGGGCAAAAACAGTTCTTAAAAGACAAAAACAATCCAAAAATTTTTGTTAATACGCATCTGTGGTGATCTCCTAAATGGCAGCTAAACCTTCAACCATTTGTTTGATTTTTTTCACAATAATTTTTCTTAAAAAACGGCCTCAAGCTCGATAAAAATTTTTTAATATTTTTATATTGAATAAAATTGGATTTTAAATCAGGGACCGAACATAACAGTTATTGATGAAAACTGTCATGGAAAAATTCACTATGAAGGAAATGTTCTACAACTAAGTGAAACATACCAATAGATTTCGTTTTGCACCGAGACTTAAATTTCAAAATAAATTTTTATTTGCAATTTGTATGCAAAATTTAAAAAAATAACAATTATATTTGATTTTTATATTATAAATCCAAAATAACAATTATTTTTGATTTTTATATTATATGGCTCAGATAACAGTTATTGAAGAGTTTTATTTATAAAAGCCATCAATAAAAATCAGTCAGTGACTTTTACTTTTAAAAGTCATTAATATAAATCAGTGACCGACTTTTATTTTTTAAATCAATCATAAAAAAGTCATTAACCTTTTTCGCAGTTAAGGTGTTGGAAAACAAAAGTTTACTACGACTTATTCAAATGACTTTTATAAGTATGATTGAAAAAATAAAGATCAGTGACTGATTTTTATTTATGACTTTAATAAATAAAAGTCTTCGATAACTGTTATTTAAGACATATAGTTTAAAAATCAAAAATAACTGCTATTTGCAGATTATTTAAATAAAAATCAAAAATAATTGTTATTTCCGATTTATAAAATAAAAGTCAGAAATAACGGTTATTTAAAGAGTAATTAAATAAAAGTCAAAAAATAATTGTTAAAGAGTGATTTTTTTAATAAAAGTTGTAACTGTTACGGTCCCTGTTTTAAATTATTCGTTTGAGAATTATTACTTACTTTCAAAACCCACACCTTCTTCAGGGGGTAAAAGTTTCGCATTATTTTTTATAAAACATTATATCTGTATACGGTGATCATATTTATTTTTCACACAGTTTTCCCTCAAACTGTGTTCTTATAGTAACATCACAAATTCGTAGGATAATTTTCTAGAGATTTTTGCCTCGTAAAATTTGCTAAAAAAAATTCGTTCAATTTTAGTATAATAAAGTGCAATTTTTAGTCGGTAAGGCTTACCACTAATTTTTGGCAATTTTTTTTTTGTTGGCGGTGTTACGCATTTTTTTCATACAAAGTATATATGTTCGATCATATTTTTTGAAAGAGAAGAACTTTCCACTCGCACTTTATTAAACTCAATTTTAAAGAGTTGCAAAACTGCAAACCAAATTTTTTTCTAGATATTCTAATTAAAAAGTTTGATATTTGGTGAAACATTGCAGAATTAATTCTAATAGTTTTTTGCACAAAGTTGGAAATTTGTTATTATATGGTTGTTGTTAGGAAAAGAGCTTTACTTTCATAAAATAAATAATAAACATTAAATAAACTAAGGAAATATAGCCAAAACTTACTAAAATGTCGACTCCTAATTTCTATTTTCAGGCATTCAGATTAGAAAATAATAACTGTTTATAAAGAAAATTACGATTATAGCATTTGCAGTTTAAATTAAACTTTTTTCAAATTAAACGAAACCTTTTTCAGGTAAAGCGAAACCTTTTTCAAATTAGTTGAAACCTTTTTCAGATGAAGCAAAACCTTTTTCAAATGAAATGAAACCTTTTTCCGATTCAATGAAACTTTTTTCAAATTAAATGAAACTTTTTTCAGATTCGATGAAACTTTATTCAAACCAAATGAAACTTTTTTCAAACTAAATGAAACTTTATTCAAATTAAGTATTAAACATTTTTAAATTAAGGAACAGGAAATCAACTTAACCTATTAAGAGCCGTTTGCACCATGTCTGGCTAACACTAAAGGCTCTGTTATGCATACTTGGCATTACTTGACAGTTGTCACATAAGGAATCTGTTAAATGAGCTTCGCGTGTAAGCTGTTACCCAACGCATAGCATTACATACGTAGAAGTCTGTTGGTTTTTGATTTCTACGTAAAAACACGTACGTGACAGAGCCTTAACTTCCAGTTACACATCGTTATCGACGTTATCGACGCCATACTTATATTAGGGAGGCGATAACGCCGATTATGATGTTTAACTGGGAGAATATTTTTACTGTTGCTACACGAATTCAAAGCTGTCAACTATTATTTTCTTAAGGGAGAAGAGGGAAATAAAGTACAAATAATCTCCCTTCTCACTCAGTCGCTTAATCGAAATGTAAAATTTGGCATTTGCATAACAATTGTCTAACTATTTTCTTTTAACTTAAACAAACTCTATGGANGAGATGTTTGAAGTTTTATAAAATGAATAAATTATATGATTTGCCTAGTTACCAAAACCCCTCGAAATTCACAACAAACCAACCAACCTACCAAAGCCTTATTTTAAGAAATGAAACTACCAATTTTGGTCCAATTGGACCGAAACGGCAACACTGTATTCAACATGCCTTGACCGTAAAGGAGAGCAACACGTAACAGCTAATTCAAAGTAATCCAAAAAAGAAGTTTCATTTCATTTGAATAATGTTTCATTCAATTTGAAAAAAGTTTCATTTAATTTGAATAAAGTTTCATTGAATCTGAAAAAGGTCTCATTTAATTTGAATAAAGTTTCACTGAATCTGAAAAAGGTTTCATTTAATTTGAAAAAGGTTTCGCTTAACNTTAATTTGAAAAAGGTTTCGCTTAACATGAAAAAGGTTTCATTTAATTTGAAAAAAGTTTCGCTTAATATGAAAATGGTTTCATTTATTTTTTTTTTGTTTTATTTTTTTTGTTTTTATTTTTATATTTTTTTTTTATGTATGTTACCGCATAACTTTGGACCGCGTCAACCGATTTCGATAATTCTCGGAAGGGTAGTGTCTCAGAGGTGGGCCCATACTAATCTGGTTAAGATCCGATCAGTGGATCATGAGATATATATACCTTTTTTATATGAGAGTTGAAGTCGGTTTTTTTTGCTAAAAATTACTTGTAATGAGCTGTTAAGGCAACTACAGGACATTAAAAGAAATACAGAACAATTGGCGTCCCGTATAAAATAAATAAAACCAGGACAATGGGTAAAAAAAGAGGACTGTCCCGTATAATACGGGACGGGCGGTCACCGTATATATGTATTTACTTTTGGGCCATTCCAGCTAAGACGGCACCTCAGATAAAAAAAATAGATAAATTACATAAGTTGTGTTTAAATCTGTAAAAACAGTAAAGCAGGTAGAATAAATCTTTAAAAATAGATTTTTATCCATTTATTTTTTATTATTTTCTCTATTTTATTGTTATAAATATATAATATACTGTAATACGTTTGCATCAAGTTTTCAAGACAATGCAAAAAATAATTATCCAAAAAGATAGAATTCATGAGCTTTAAAATTGTGGTAAGTTATTAGAAAAATACATTTATGGTGAGAAGTTATAAGCGTTAAAAAATGCTTATTGGATGTCCCACCCGTCACAGCAAAATATGTATTTTTTTTAACCTAACATATACTACGTTTATACGTAAGCTATTTGCAAATAAAAATAATTTGCAAATACCTAACTGACTGTTTATTCGATGGTGAAAAATTCTTTTTTAATATTGCCTGATTATAAAAGGGCAATAATATGACCAACGAAAAAGAAAATAAAGTTAAAAATGGCAACGTCTTGATTATAAAAAGGCAATAAGATGACCATCGAAAAAGAAAATAAACCTAAGAATGGCGGCGTCTTGCGCTTATTTGCAAATGGTACCACTAATCAATACTTATTTGTGTGATTTAGTTATTTGCAAATAAAAAATGAACTCAGCGTTTATACGGCAAATTTTACCATTTTGCAAATTGTTATTTGCAAATAATACGTGCGTATAACCGTAGTAATACAAATTCTTAAGTTTCCCATTGCTTTAATGAGGTCCCCCTATTAAAAATATAATAAATGTTCCCATCAAATCAGCAGTGTTCAGTTTACTCACGAACTATGTGTCCTCAAAGGTGACTCGTCCCACCCGTCACAAGCAAAAAAAGGGTTTTTCTTAATTTTAAAATATAATAATGCCATTAAAGCAAAAATGGTACTTAACATTCTATTAACTATATTCGAGAAAGCAGCTATGAACGAAATATTTATAGTTTGCCTAAAATTGGGAAACGGATCCAACAACTCAGAGAAGCGGGTGTCATCGTTGTCCCACCCATCACGCTTGGAAAATGTTAAATTTCTGTGTAAATTATGTAATTGAATTTTATACTTTTTCAGTTTCGTAATAAACTGATATCTGACTTTAAGTGTGAACAGTTTGACACTTGTCAAATCAATGGTTAAAGAGAATTTACTAAAAGTTTGAGCGAAAACGAGTTAAAATCTCCCACTTTGCAATGCGCCTTTTCCCCTTTAATCGAGAAATGAGGAAAAAGTCGCAAACCAAGTTTTACATTCTCTGACTGGTATTTTTATTGACTGGAGCTGTATTCTGGCCGAATCCAATAAATCACGCTAGTCCTTTCTGTTCTGTGCCAACTGACCTCAGTTAGAAAAGCCAAGTGAAACCCCCTCTTTCTCCGCCTAAGCGATTTTGGCCGAGTCCAAAACAGCACGCCAGTCGTTTCTCATCAGTGCCAGCTGACACCAATTAGAAAAGGTGAAGCCAAGTCCTTCTTCACCTGGTCTTTCCAACGCAGATGGGTTTGGTCCCGCCACGTTAACCCCGCCCAATGAAAACAAAAAGCATCGAGATCGGCATTTTATATTTTCAGAGCTGGAGCATTTCTGTCCATTTGTACGACATGGCCAGGAAGGTATTCTAACACCCAAGAACGTCCATATACCTCTAAAGCTACCGGCAGTACCAACCGCAGTTCAACATATCAGGCAATTCGGCTCTAGGCGCCTCGTATAAGTTGAAGGGGGAAAATATTATAAGTGTTTCCTTTTCTCGAAATAATGCTGCATTTATTCTGCCCTGTGCCAAGGCGGTCTAATTTGCGTGTTATTTTTTTACATTTTCTCTGATTTGCTTGTTCTTTTCTCAACATGCTGCCCGCTGGCCCGACAAGAGTGCAACATTTTCTACCCTTGTTAAGGCGTAAGATATAGAGTATATTTGAAATATACTCTATATTTGATTAAGAATGTCAACGATTTAGCTTTCCCTGATTTCACATTTGGTGTTGCCTTTTTTGGCTTTTTTAAGATATTTTCTACCTTTAATTGTAAAGAGCAAAAAGTCCTTATTCCTGATAATATGAAAGTCTTAAACGTTTCATATTTAAATTGGGCGCCACTTGTATCAACTCACGTCGAGCGCACGTTTAGTACATTCAAGACTTTTATTCGCGAAATTCGAATGAAAATTCTGCCAGCAAACTTCAAAATATGGTTCAATGTTACTATAACTATTTGTAGAGATTAACGTTTTCTGAGTTAAAAACTCGTAAGGAGCAAGTATTCAAAGATTTAAAGTGCAAATTTTTCATATAATGAAACTAGTTCATAGCTTTTCTCTTCTTACTTGTAAAATAAACATTTCTAAAATCAATGTATTTTTTGATTATTTTTCGGTTTTTGTCTTTTTTTAAAACCTTATTTTGTCTTTTTTCGATTTCTAGTGCCTTTTCCTGCCTATTTTGCTATTTGATTTAGCCCTTTCTAGCCTATTTCGTTATTTTATTTTGCCTTTTTTATAGGTTTTTGAGTCCTAAAAATCCGTTCCCTGGTTATGACCTTTTGAATTTCAGCGATGATGTTTGTTACGTCTTTTTGAATTTCAGGTGAAGATAAGAAACATAGTTCGACATGAAAAATTTCTTCGAGTTAAAGCTACCCATTTATAATAGACTTTAGGTCATTAAATTTGTAAAAATGGAAACTTATATATATAAATTTTAATAAAATATTGCAAATAGCAAAATCGGCTAAAAACATCTAATTTTTTTTGGCAAAGCGGCTAACAAATTGGTTGCCGGCTAAACCGAATTTTTTCCGGCTGTTTGCTTTCGCAACCGGCTAAATCTAGCCGTAAAACGACTAAAATGGCAACACTGATCACCTTTTATGAATTCGTCTCTCGTTGATATACTCTGAACATATGTGAGGATGATAGCAAGGCCAACTCATACAAGGTAGTGTTACAGGAGCAGTTGAAATTTTCGTCCCGGTGTTTCTTAAAGAAAGCCATAAACGTAGCGACCGTTGGTTCAACTTGGAGATGTTTTGCTCTAGATGGCACCGTTTGTGGGTCCGTTGAATGAATTTGTGTTTTGGTTGTATGAAAGATCAAAAAATTTAGATTTTCTGGTAAGTTGTACAACTCGTCGTGACATTAATGGCCATGTTGTACAAACTCATTCTATTTTGCATTTATTTTGTTCACTAAATAACCCAATATGGACCACTCTGCCGAAATATGTACGTTTTTTCGTTAAATTTTATAAATGTAAGCCGAAACTATGGAATTGTAAAAATGAGATTTTACAATGAGACTGCAATGTTTGTGGGCGAAATGTCCAACTTGATTGAGGATCGATCTGAACCAACGGTCGCAACGTTTAAGGCTTGCATTATGTCAGAATGATGTGTTTGTTGTAATTCATTCTGTCATTTACTACCGTTATGCGTAGGCCAATTCATTAATTCATTTCATGGGTTTTTTTTTTGGCCCTATCGATGAGTAGTGATAGTTTTTCTCTAAAACTCTTAAACTATCGATAGTACTAGTTGACTGTCGATAGTTTAACACATCTAGCACAGCCGATTTTATTCATAACTTCTCCATTTTGTGTAGTTGCGCGTCGGTTTGGTAACTTTGCAAATTTTTGTATTATAGGTGATATTTTCTTTGTGCTTCCTTCTTTAAGGGCAGCTTTCTCAACCAACTTCTAATTGAAAAGCTCCCTTTATATTTAAACGTTGCTTTAAAACTTATAGCTATGTCTAAAGAGAAGCATTTCTATTATCGGTTTTTCACGTATGTACATATGTTTCTTGGCTGTAAACAAATCAAAAAAATTATATTACGAAATTTAAACAATTTGTAATAAACATGTAAATAAATAAATAAAATTCGATAATAAAACGCTTTACTTTAGACACAACTATACATTTTAAAACAATCTGTAAATATGAAGTGAGCTTTAAAGTTAAAGGTTGCTTGAGAAAACGGCCCTAAGTGTGTTTATTTTCCCAATCATTTGTTTTTTTTTTTTGTATTTCGATGCCGTCCCGATTAATTTGGAACATTATCATTACACTGACTATCGATAGTACTATCGATATTAGCGCTTGACACTATCGATAGTATTGCTGCAAACTGTCAACGAGTAATGATAGTTTTTTTCTGAAACATGGAAACTATCGATGGTGGCACTATCGATAGTTTTACAACTCTACTTGCTACCACATGAATATGTATATGAATTCGTGATAAGAATATATGAATTCGCCTTAGAAGATAGAACGCGAGTAAGAAGAAATGCCGGACAAAGGAATTTGTCTTCTTTAAAATAATAAATAAATGCATTTTGCAAACAAAGGTGCGTACGTTAGTTAGTGTCTTGGTTATGTTGCATGGTGAGAATCGCAATAAATCGCGGCGAATTCGTAAGGATCTATTGATTGCATTATAAACATTTGCATTTATTTGTTCAACATAAAATAGATAATTATGTGACAGTTCACTCCGTTACAACCCGGTCCTAAGGTTGCTAGAAGGGTGAATTCATATAAGATGGCGTTACCAAAATTAATAAAATGAAATGAAGTTATTGTTTAATTTCTAACCAAACCTATGCATGTAACTCAATCGCCTAATCGTTTGCCGAGCCGTAAACATATGTTTACACATCAAATTCCGTGAGTAAGTACCTGGTAATCACATCTTTTTTAAGAAGTTTGACTTCTATCATGTGTAAGTAGCTACACACGCCCTTTTTTAATTATTTCTTATGATACGACTAATACATGCCATGAATTTAAACCAAATCAGCCCATAAACACAAAATTTTCCAAATAGAAAATACTTTTTTCTCTTTTAATTATTTCCTATGTTGTGTGTCTACACTGAATTTAAATCAAATCGGTCAATAGATATGAATATTTCAAATATCTTGACTAGGGTTCTAAGGTTCTTGGTGTCGTCTTCATACGTGTTGCAACGCTCTGGATCACGGGCTTCGTGCTCCAGATCGAGCATACGTGGCGAAAAGTCACACCCTGCGAGAGGTGCCCCTGCTTTTACTGAATATAATGGATATACATAGAGAGAGCAACTCGATAAAATCCGTAAGCCCTTGTGTTAATCGGACCGTCCCTACGGACTGAATGGCACTACGTTAGTGATGTCTTCTAACGGTATAACCTTGCCGATCACTCCATGTTAAAATTCTTGCAACTTATCTGAGCACTTAACTGCAGTTAAGCTTTTGGTAGAAATGGGCTATTAGCACCAAAAACAACGGAGTTACACGACACTTTTTAAAAAGCACTACCTGTTTTTGCTTCTCCTGAAAAATAAAAAAAATGTTGGTTAGGGCCTTTGTGAATTAAGGTAACGATAAGTATGTCGAATCAAACATTCTGATACTACATTTTGTGTATTTTTGCGATGAACGTAACAAATGTCACTTTCAATTGTGTAACCAGACATTTGTATGCACATAAAAATATTAATGACCAAGAAAATTTACTAAAAATTAAAAATATTAAGAGCGTATTTTCCGAAAACATCTGCATTCAACGGTAGAAATAAATTAATAAGTCCCGAATTAATCAGTATTACCCCGATGTGCTACACGCAATATATTCATTTCATATCAGGGGGATAACAGCTAAATGCGTTGAAAAAGCGCTTCCATTGCCACGTTAGTTACCGATATCGCTAAGGATATTGCACGGAGAGCGAATATACAAAATATTTCGGCTAATTATCGTGCATCTAACGCTGAAGATTTTTATTGAAAGGCAATATTTATATTGCTAGTGGATAATATTTAGCCCGATCTCCGAAAAAGATTGCCGAAATATACATTACATAAACGTTTTTGATTTGAACTCATTACTTCCATCTAAAATTGGGGAAAATAATACGCTAGAAAAAAAAATAATGCTTTCGAACGCATAAATCGCTTGGGAAACGATACGATTTTTTCTTAGAAAAAGACGCTACTAGAGTTCACTCATTGATGCGAAACTGTGTGCGTTTGAGCGAAAGTGCAAAAATGCGCAGTTTTTTACAACAGACATATATGTCGTTTTGCACAAACGCACAGCAAAGCAACAAAACATACGCTAATCTTTACCGTTCGCATTTTGGCATCAAAGAGTGAACTGCTTTGTATCAATTTGGTAGGAGAGTATAAAGTGTGGTCAGAACGATGGACAAATAGGTAAGCGAAAAGCCATTCCCAAAATCGCAGCAGAAGTTCTTGGTAAATGCGACGTATATGCTCCTCCATTGATTAAAAGCTCAGTTAGTCTAGACTTAACTTAATTTAACTTACCGTAAGAAATCATCAATGATTACTCAACACGTCAACTTAAGCCAAGAGCGGAAATATCTTGTTTTTGTATTTGCTTTTTCAGCTGTTTAACAGTTCGCCGCCTTGTTAATTCGCAGGAATTTCCTAATGAAACAATATATTTTATATTTAAATAGGTTTAGTTTGTGAATTTCAACAATAAAAACCCACAAAGAGTTTCCTTATTAGTTTAAATTTCATCCAGCAACATGCGATCAGCTGTTTTTCGTACTGGCAAATTCTTACAAGTAAAAATTTATCCAGTAAAAACTTGTAACTTCAACTGTCAATTTTCGCTCTCTTTCCTCTACTTTGTAAGTTTTTGCGTACGAAAACACCAAAACATGAAAATTCGTAAAAACTTTTACTGGATTTTACTGGAAATGAGTAAACAAACGCAATTAATAATAGTCTTCTCCACCACGTTTTCCCGCAGAAAAAAACCATATATGAAAAATTTTACTCTCTAAAATATTCTGTTGAGAAAAAACTCGATCGTGGAAAACCGTTATTTTTACTTGAAGGCTGTCGCATAATGCAACGAGGGCCTCCGAACTTATTTTGGTGAAGTGCATCTGCAACCAGCGTGCCCTCACCGGTTTATTTGCATTCATGTGACAGAGTCAATAATAAACAGAGGTAGATTTCAGTAAAAAATTTTAGTTTTTCAATTCATTTATTGAACAAATATCTATAATATTCAGAAATCAAAGGAGCCCATTTGTTGTATTTAAAGATAAAATAAATATTTATACTCCACATAGAGTGACGTACAAACGTATTGGCGCAGAAAATTTTCCGTAATATATGCAAAGATTTTTATCAACATTTTTTATAAAAACAGTTCATTCTACACAAAAACACATAAAAATAAAATCTCTAAACTTTGTGCAAAACTCAGGAAAATTCAATAAACTGGCAAGTTTAAACTTGTACTTTGTTATATTAAAATTGAATGGGCTATAAAACTGCATTTTTAGAATTTTTCGAAAAAATCTGAATAGAAAGCTGCAAATTAGTATACAAAAGTATTTTGTAAATGTAAATTAACATATTAACTACAGATAACTTAATATTTCATATCGCTTACGCCAACACAAAGTAGAAAGATAGAAAACTCTCAACTTTTCGTGTGCGTTGCTCGTTAGCTGTTGCAAATACATATATAAAATTAGTGAAATATTTTTCGCTTTTAATCAAATGAGGGCAAGAAATATCGTTTTTCATGCAATTCTTCTTCTTCTTTTTTGGCGCTGTAACCGCCTAAGCGATTTTGGCCGAGTTCAGCAAAGCACGCCAGTCGTTTCTCTTCTGTGCCAACTGACGCCAATTGGAAACGCCAAGTGAAGCAAAGTCCTTCTCCATCTGATCTTTCCATCGCAGTGTGGGCCTCCCTCTTCCTCTGCTACCACCAGCGGGTTCCGAGCTGGAGCGTCGGTGTCCATTCGAACGGCATGGCCAAGCCAGAGGAGCCGCTGTATTTTAATTCGCTGCATTATGTCCATGTCGTTGTAAAGCTCATACAGCTCATCGTCTCGAACACTCTAAGTACCTCGACGCGGGTACTTAAGCGAACATAATTAATGATGTAGTTACATCTTCTTGTTAACTTACATAAATATGGAAATACTTGAATAACACATGAACATTTAATGAAGTATACATAGTTTAAAACCAAGATCGTAGCATTATTTAAACACATAAACAAATAAAGAAAAACTTTATTAAAAAAAGTAGATAATGCAATGTTATGCCATTTTTACAAGAATTAAATTCTTTAAAAAGTCATAGTTAGACATATCATTTTGATTAAGATTTTCAAATTTAAACAAACAAATTTTAACAAATTCCATATAAACCTAAGTTTACGATTTTGTAGAGCACTTAAAAAAATCATCAAAATCCCAAAATTTTTTTTCAGAAATGCTTTTTGAGTATACCGTTTTATAGCCCATTAAAATTTGGTGTAAAAATGTGCAAGTTTCAAGTGGCTAACAATTACCGTTGATTTTTTTACCGAAGGTGTGTAGCGCTGCCACTGAATTTCAAAATATGTAAATGTTTTAAGGAATTTTAAAAGAGCACTTAAAAGGGGAAAATTATAAGTAAAATGGTAAATGGGATACGAAAAATTTACGTACTTATGCGGGCTGGGTAAATAAGCGGGGAGGTACTTAAGAGAGGGATTTTCTTCAGATTACATTAAAGTATTCAAGGTGCCCAAATAGGTTGATTACTTAAGAAGGCTAGGTACTTCACCGGGGGGTATTTAAGCGGGTTTCACTGTGTAAAAAATATTGAATTTTCAAACTATTCACGCTCGAATAAAATACCTCTAAACATTTGCGTATACGAAGAAAAGTATTTCAGTATA
Source organism: Rhagoletis zephyria (assembly GCF_001687245.7). Lineage (NCBI taxonomy): Eukaryota > Metazoa > Arthropoda > Insecta > Diptera > Tephritidae > Rhagoletis > Rhagoletis zephyria. The sequence continues at coordinate 202,887 of NW_016157235.1, forward strand.
AAAGTAACTAGCCGGCCTATAGTTTACGCTTTTTTCTTAGGTTTCCAATGAGAAATACGTTGAATTTTTTCGACCTATTATTTATAAACAAAAGGTACATTTTTATAAACAAATTATTATTTTTTCAATTTGGAACTATTTTTATTTAGTTATTTTCATTGGAAAATGTACATCAGACTTTTCAGTCACGACTCAATAAATTTGAGAATGGGCCATTAAAAACTCCGTACGCAATACATTTTTTAACTTCAACCTCCGCGCGATCGGTCAATTAGGTCGTCTGTAATTGAATTTTGAAGTAAAACGGACAAAAAAACACTTGTTGATATATAAGAAAAAAAATATGTTTTTCTAAAGTCCAAGTTAGACATTTGTTTGCATTGTCAATAGCTATGAAAAAATGCCACTGTTGATTGGAAATAAAACATCACATAATTCAAGTGGCTCGTTTCAGAAATTCGGACTCACTAAAAGTAATATTATATCACAAAATACTTTACTTCGCACTTCATAAAAATTACTCGAACCCCTATTTGCATGAAAAATAAATGAGGGTTCAAGCAGGTTGGATGCTTGTAGGCCATATATCTTCGATTGGTGACTCCGCTGTGAATCAAGTTAGATGCCTGCAATTTAACGTTATTTGACAAGTTGATCCCAATCGCCAAACCCCGAGTTCAAATCGCGGTGAAGGCAGTTGTGAGTTATCAGTTTAATGAAATTAAATAGTTGCGTACCGCTTACAATATTTTTTTAATATAACATGTAACAAATATGGAATTTGCAAAAAAAAAGAAAAAACTAAAAAAATATCCAAAACTCGAATCTTAAAAACGTTTTCTTACAAAAAAAGAAAAATTGTCCAAAACGGGACCGGTTAAAAACTAGTTGCAAAGTAATGCACTGGACGCCAATTGCCACCGCCAATTACATCGCCGTGCAAAACTTCACAGTTGAAAGCATTGCTTGCTCTAGTCCAACGCTAGTTCTGAGCTAGTCAGATTTTCTGCCGGGTTACTTTTGGATAATAGGGTTTTTTTTTTTATGTTGGTCGGAAACTGGACTCGAACCCAGGTCTTGCGGAATGGTAGCGCACACTGCTAACCACTACACCACAGCGGCCTCCAATCGAAATACAAATGAAAAATAATAATGAATATTAATTTAATTTTTAAAATTTAGTTGTCCTATACAAGTTTTTGGATATTTTAAACAAGTTTGAAAATATTTAATTTTTTATTTACATATGGAAAGTATACGCATACTCACAGACTATAAAAACCATAACTCAAATGATAACACAACACTTTCATTATATTTTGATCATTAATGTTAAGCGTATTTGAAAACATTTTGTTAAACAAAAACGCTTATAACTTACGATAAAAAAAGAATAAAACTGTTGTATTATAACTCGTAATATGTACTTTACAGTGTGGCGGATGAAAGCAGTAAAATAATTTCGTTAAATATACAAATTATTTTTGTGCATTTTACAAAAATTTCGTAAAAAAACAAAGAAATAANCGTATATTAGAAGGAGGAATGCGTAGAGTGCCGTTAATTTGATTTCGTCACATGGCAACAATGTTTCTTGCTATACCGCACTATACCGCACCGCGCCTGTTTGAGTGCCTTTGCGTATATCGTTACCGCGTATCGTACGGGATTATACCGCGCTGTACCGCACCGCGCCTGTTTGAGTAGGCCTTTATTCAAACTGATCAATTGGGGTGTTCACAGTTCGTTCCAAATTGTGTCTGAAAATGTAGACGTCTACATTTTGAGACATCTTTAGCATCAAACTGTGAGCACTCCTTGCTAGCAGTCGTCGCAAAATCGTCTCAAAACTTTGCTGGTGTTGCCAGACATTTCGTCTTTGCGTGTATTTTTTATATATCGCCTTTCGATTTTGTTTCTGAAAAATTGTAATTATTTAACTTAATTACCAATTCCTAATATTTGTTATTTCTTTTCCTTGATTTGTTTCTTTTCATCAGAAATTGCGCTCAAATTAAATGCAAATACANAAATTAAATAGTTGCGTACCGCTTACAATATTTTTTTAATATAACATGTAACAAATATGGAATTTGCAAAAAAAAAGAAAAAACTAAAAAAATATCCAAAACTCGAATCTTAAAAACGTTTTCTTACAAAAAAAGAAAAATTGTCCAAAACGGGACCGGTTAAAAACTAGTTGCAAAGTAATGCACTGGACGCCAATTGCCACCGCCAATTACATCGCCGTGCAAAACTTCACAGTTGAAAGCATTGCTTGCTCTAGTCCAACGCTAGTTCTGAGCTAGTCAGATTTTCTGCCGGGTTACTTTTGGATAATAGGGTTTTTTTTTTTATGTTGGTCGGAAACTGGACTCGAACCCAGGTCTTGCGGAATGGTAGCGCACACTGCTAACCACTACACCACAGCGGCCTCCAATCGAAATACAAATGAAAAATAATAATGAATATTAATTTAATTTTTAAAATTTAGTTGTCCTATACAAGTTTTTGGATATTTTAAACAAGTTTGAAAATATTTAATTTTTTATTTACATATGGAAAGTATACGCATACTCACAGACTATAAAAACCATAACTCAAATGATAACACAACACTTTCATTATATTTTGATCATTAATGTTAAGCGTATTTGAAAACATTTTGTTAAACAAAAACGCTTATAACTTACGATAAAAAAAGAATAAAACTGTTGTATTATAACTCGTAATATGTACTTTACAGTGTGGCGGATGAAAGCAGTAAAATAATTTCGTTAAATATACAAATTATTTTTGTGCATTTTACAAAAATTTCGTAAAAAAACAAAGAAATAATACGAAATTCTTTAGTAAATAGTACGAACGCATTAGTAAAATATACTAAAGATCTGATGTCTCATATTTTCTATTATATATATACTATATTATATTCACTATTAGAAACATTCAAAACTATTTTGTCCACGAAGTGCTCTTCGGAATCAGGGTTCTTGAACAAGGAGACTAAAAAAGACTTAAGAGCGCCTCCCAATCAGTATATCCGAAGTATAGTGCTCGTCAGTATTACACGTCATCCTTAATGTTTTTAATTTTTCTTTGCCTCGTCAGAGATACATACATATATAGTCAATTGGCAACTCATAACTCATATCGTGATCAGTCATTGAAAACTCATAACTAGCAAATTTGCCGAAATTGAGTTATATATGTTACCGGCCAAACCCAATCTTAGGACAAACTAGTTTCGCCTAGGCTAAAGGCCTGCTCAAACAGGCGCGGTGCGGCACGGTGCGATATAATCCCGTACGATATGCGGTATCAAATACCATGGCGGTATATGGGAGCACTCAAACAGACGCGGTATTGGAAGTGCGGTACACCGCGGTACAGAACTCTACCGCAGCATGCAGCGTTCACCGCGCGGTATAAGAAGATATATCGTAAGCAGAGTTGCAATTTAGAGCTAGAGTTCTACCACATATTTTATCTACAAAAGTGCTATAGATTATAAATTCTACCTTATTCATGATAAAAAACGTGAGTTTAAAAGTGCTCGTAATACATACGTGATATTCTTTGGTTTTGTTTCTCACAAAGTAAATAAAACAAAGTTGAACTTTTTCGTTTGTTTGAAAAATGTTTTTCAAATCTGGCAATGTTGCTCAGAAATATGAACGGTTAATTTACTGGAATTTAAAATTCTTTCGCAAAACGTACATAATGGAGCGCAAATATGGAAATATTTATAAAATCTTTCTTCGTGGTTACGCAGTTGGGGCATCAGGCTGGAAAATTCACCACCTTCTTTTCTTCTCAAATTTATTTCGTGAACCCATCTTCTTTTTCTTAAACATATACATAAATTAAGAACTTTGCAGGATAAAACAAAGATGTAGGCATATTCATACCTTTTGTTTTCTTCATCGAGAAGTGCTGCTAATAGCAATAATTCGTCCTCAGAGCTTTAGCTGTCCATCGCGAAAATCAGATTTATAATATATGTATAAATTTAGAAGGAGGAATGCGTAGAGTGCCGTTAATTTGAGCTCGTCACATGGCAACAATGTTTCTTGCTATACCGCACTATACCGCACCGCGCCTGTTTGAGTGCCTTTGCGTATATCGTTACCGCGTATCGTACGGGATTATACCGCGCTGTACCGCACCGCGCCTGTTTGAGCAGGCCTTAAACTAGACCATTCGACTACAGTATTTTTGAGCCGAAGACCTTTCCGCATACGCGCTGTATATATGTAACTCAATTTCGGACAAATTGCTAGTTATAAGTTTTCAATGATTGACCACGATTTCAGTTAGTGTTGTGAAAGTTTGACCATCGATATGTTGTTACCATTTTGACGAAAACAAATATGCAGTTGATACTACTACAATACGTTGTATTTTGTTATGCTTATAAACAGGGAACGGATTTTTAGGACTCAGAAGCCTATAATAAAGGCCAAATAAAATAACGAAATAGGCGAGAAAATGCAAAATAAAATAGCAAAATAGGCAGGAAAAGGCGCTAGAAATCGCCAAAAGGCAAAAGAAGGCACTAAATAAAGACAAAAACCGAAAAATAATCAAAAAAGCATCAGTTCAGCGCCTTCGTCTTGACCTGTGGGGGTAGAATACGTGATAATAATAAGAGCATATTCAGGATAAAAAACTGTACATTAGTTTTGATTTTATTCGATTGAGTTTTGAACCCATTTCAAGTGCTACCCATATTTTAAACTTTTTAATATTTTTAGGGCCGTTTTCTCAAGTAACCTGTAACTTTAAAGATCACTTCATATTTCAAGGTTGCATTAAAATTTATGATTTTATCTAAAGTAAAGCATTTTATTATGGGTTTTAAATTGGTGTACAACCAAGAAACATACACACGTCAAAACCGATAATAGAAATGCTTTAAATATTAAGTGAGCTTTAAAGTTAACCGTTACTTCAGAAAACGGCCCTTAGTGTTTAAGCTAAATATTTCCTAATACTCCTTCGATTGACACCCATATTTTAGTATCTCATACAGTAACTTCTGTTTAATTGAAATAAGTTAAGCTTTTTAAATATAGCAAAATATTAAATACTTAAAATATTTTCAACATAAAATGTTTTTCAACTACAATCTTGTTAAACCGCTGTGGTGTAGTGGTAAGAGTGCGCGCTTCCACTTCGCAACGCCTGGGTTCAAGCTAGAGATGGGCACAGGCCGGGCTTTTGGCAGGCGCCCGGCGGGCCCTGCATAAGCCCGCGGGTACGGGCCGGAATATTTGCTGTCAGCACGAACTCGTGTGTGCATGGGGGGTCAGTAAAATTTCATAAAAGCACGAAAAAGTCCGTTGCTAATACTACAAATTTAGATAAGTTTTTGCTTTTATACAAAAAAAATAGTACATATTAAAACTCTTTTGATAAGAGAAAAGCAAAAAAGAAATATTTGGAGACCGATAGCAAAAATAAGGTACTTAGAAGTTTTGTTTACATATCTGTACATAAAATACTTTCCACTTTTTCTACTTCCCAGAAAATATATTATACAAGTCTTTGATGTAAAAAATTGATTCGCTTAAGTAAATATACATACATAAACACAAAATTAAAAATATGTACACATGTATACATACAATAAAAGTTGGCTCTTTATTTCCGGGCTGAGACGTGTACCGTCGTGCTGGGCCGGGCCGGGCCGGGCCGGGCCACACTGAAATTCTTAACGTGCGTGTTTTTGAAAGTTGATTTTGCACTCGTTCCGGGCCGGGCCTAAAAATTTAGGCCCGTGCCCATCTCTAGTTCAAGCCCTGGTCAAATCAACGTCGTAAAAAAATAGAAAAAGGTTTTTTCTTTCAGCGGTCGTCCCTCGGCAGGTAATGGCAAACCTCCGGCTTCTCATAAAAATACAATCACCGTTCGGAATCAGCGTAAAACTGCAGGTCCCCCCGCTTTGTGTGACAACATCAAGGCGCACGCCACAAATCGGAGGAGAAGCTCGGACAAACACTAACCTATGTGTAAGCGCCATTCTATTATTATTATCAATCTTGTTAAACCCCTTTTCGTGTGACAGCAAAGTATACATATTAAAATTATCTAATTCCCTAAATTTAAGTGGCATTTAAATTTTAAAATGGGTGGCAACTCTGCTACATGTGTAAAGAAATTATTTTCAAACAAAAACGTCTGACAGCCGTATTTTGATGCATATTTACATCATCTGATTCCCTTAATTCAAGATGTAGTTTAGAAATAAAATATCATCAAAGCGGTTTCGATTGCCATTCACATTTAAGTAATTTATTACATTGAATTTAACTTTATAAAGAGCTGGCAACTCTCTTTTAAATCTCCACAATCTCTTTCGTCTGACGCTCATATCGGGATACATATTTCAAGCTTCGAATCGCCTTAATTTAAGTTTGAACTTGATTTTGTAAACGGGTAGCAACGTTCCTGCAAGCAGTTTAGAAATAAAGTTCCTGCAAGGCCATTGCATATATTGAGTTTAACTTTGTAAACAGGTTGCAACCCTGTTTAAAATAATTTCAAACTAAACCCTTTTTCAATCCTTTTTATCTGACTCCCTTTAGGAGTCCCGAAATTCCGGGATCAAGCCCACGGGGTCCCGGAATCCCGGGATATAATTTAATTTAATACCAAATTAAAATAAAACGACATTCAGACACTGTAATGGCATAAAAAATTATAAAATGGAACCCTACAAATAATCATAATATATTACAATTCTAACACTACTATTATTCTATGTTATAATATACATACATACATAACATGTATAATTGGCTTCACATTTATCCTTTTTCCTTCGGTTACATGATCTGTAAAATTTTGGATTTTTTCGTGATTCTGTCTAAATAATCATGTACTTCTTCAAATTGTTATATCTCGGGTTCTGTTCATCGAAGAGACTTCATTGTTGACACTCATAAAATAAACCACCTCGTCATAAAAAAATTATTTTAAAAATAGTTCTTGAAAAACTCCCATTTTTTTGAACATGTTTTTTATAGAGAATTAAACAAGGTGTAATTTTAAATCCCAAATATACTGGTATTTACTATGCAAATCAACTTAAAGAATTCAACTGTTAATAGCTAAGTCAACTTTAGGACAATCATAACCATCGTACAGAAAGCCCGTTTCTTTATATTCAAAACGACGTTAAGATAAAGTCTCTACGATGAGTAGAGCCCGAAATATAACGATTTGAAGAAGTACATGAATAGTCAGAATCATGAAAAAGTTCGACCTTTGACAAATCATATCTCCGAAGAAAAAAAAAAAAAGAAATCCTCGAATACATGTAAGCTTATTTCATGTATAGAACCCATAAAAAAATTTGAAGCGAATCGGAGACAAGACATAATTTTTTTTTTACGAAATCCGTCCGACTTGTATATATACATAAGTATACATATATGGGCAAATTTAAAAAATAAGTACACACTCACAATTGCTTCAAAAGTTAGACGAGGAATAAACATGAAATAGAAAACAAAAGAATAAGCTGGGTTCAAATTACGTTGTTCGAGTTGTAAATTTTGAGCAAAGATTTTGAAAGTTGAACTCACTTAATTGGGACGTTCCAAATTTAATGGCATCCCCCGTTTTACCAGATTGACTCCGGTTTTCGAGATAACGGTATTTGAAATTTTGATTAAGTTTTAACTATTTTATAAATAACTCCCTCAGTTTTGAAGTTATTTNTAATGGCATCCCCCGTTTTACCAGATTGACTCCGGTTTTCGAGATAACGGTATTTGAAATTTTGATTAAGTTTTAACTATTTTATAAATAACTCCCTCAGTTTTGAAGTTATTTTACTAAAATTTTACACATAACGGTTTTTTAATATTACCTTAATTATTTCTTAAAATGATCGAAATGGGTGCACTTTAACGTATAGCTCCAATACAACTGATTACTCAGATATGTGTTTTTGCGCAATAACTCTAACCTCATATCTGAATAATAAATTGTGTGCGTGCTATATGTTAAAGTGGACCTATACTAAATTTTTACCTGCTTAACTGGAGGAGTTATATAGTAAAACAACGTCTCTGGACCATCAGTTGTATGGGAGCTAGATTTTAGAGTAAACCGATTTCGATGATTTTATGAGATGGTGAAGGAAATTTTAAAATACAAGCGTGTGCAAAATTTTAGTAAAATATCTTCAAAACTGAGGGGGTTTTTTTTTATAAAATATTTAAAATTTAAGCAAAGTTTCAAGTACCGCTATCTCCAAAAGTGGAGACGATCGGGCAAAACTAGGGACGCCATTGAATTTAAAAGGCTCCAATTAAGTAAGATCAACTATCAGAAGCTTTGTCGAAAAAAAATTGATTTGATACCACGCTCGAAATATTCTGACTACAAGAAGGAGCATAATTAAAAGTACTGAATCGAGGTTTTTACACCCTTCTGGAGAACATTTTTTTGAAGCATTTTACAGGTATATGCAACTATATAAGGACTAGTAGTTATACAAATATTTAGATCGTTTCGACTTTTTTTCCAAATGTGCCTTCAATTAAGATATCTTTGGAATAAAAATTACGCTCAAGATTGCAGAATATTTTATCTTTAAAAGTTTGTTTATTCTGACACAGCTCTTGCTCAGGTATCAAATTATTCGCAATTGTTTGTAGAATACAATACATACTTAAAAAGTTCTTAAAATTAAATGCTTCAAAAACTATACGCGCTAAACCGAAAATTTAGAAAATTGTGAAATGTGGAGTTACAGACTTTGAGTTACTTGCCATTTCGTTATTTTTTAATGTACACTTTTCTTATCTACTACATATAAAGTATACACATAAGTGCTAAATGCCCATTAAATTTCAAATCTAAATATGGTGTGCTTCAAAAGTTATGACATAATTAATTTTGCCCCTCTTAAAAATTACATAAAAAATTCACTTGTTTTCACTATTTTTTTTTTAATTTGAACCCCTATAATTCAAAAGTTATGCAGCAAATTGATCCAAATTTTTTTTGAGGCTTCAAGTATACGTCAATGAATTATATCCAAAAGCAACCAGCTATCAAGCTGTTTCCATAGTTTCCAACAGTGAAAATAGAGCTAAATAACACCAAGGTTACCTGTTTTTTAGATTTGCCCATATACATACATATGTTATGGCATTCTAATATTGGTGACATCGTCACTAATGACGATTTAGTGACATCGTCGCACTTGCTGTNCGATATATATGTTTTTGCGTCAAAAAGTGCGATAGCGATTTGAAAATTGTCGCTAACTGATTACAGAATCTTCCCCCAGGTCCGATCTTCTGGACGATCGTCACATGGCCAGGGCAATAAATTCGTTCAAACCATTAAAGTCACCGGGAACTGATGGCATCATACCTGCGCAGCTGCAAAGGGCTCTGAAGGTATCGGGCAATTGGTTGGATCCTATTTATGCGAACTGCGTGAGGACCGAGTACATCNTTCGTCCATCGACAAATTACCATTTGTAAGAAAAAGTCGTGAACGACTTCCACATAAACGAAGCCCAAAGTCATTGAAGACATAACATGTAGGGCTGCCAGATATCTATGTTGCCAAACCGCGACACTTAAGGGGGGGAGAGGCCTCTCGCTCCCTTCCATTTCGTTTCGACNTGAAGATTGGAAAAGGCTCTCATGTTTCCCCTAGGGATTTTTTGCGGATATTGCAGACAGAATTGTCGCAGCACGAACTGCTGTTAGGCTAAGGGAAACCGGGTCCTTTTGTGACATATAAAAGGAAAAGAAGACGTTTCTCTGCTGGAGCAAATGTTTCTACAGGGCACTTTAAAACACGTTACCACTCAAGGACTAGTGATGTGGGTTGTGACAGGCTATTGCCCGCCTGGTATTCATGCGGTGAGACCAGGAATTTCGACTGATCCTTTTGTATCAGCTGTCAAGAGGAAGATGAAATGGAATCATCTTCACAATTTCTTTTAGACTGTCCAACCTTCGCGAGGCTAACATGGAAGCAGTTTGGCTCGCACTTCTGAACAAACACTGAGCTCTCAGGGANTGTATCTGGAAGACACTGTCAGCAAAAAATAAATAATTGCAAAAAATCAACAAAATTTTCTGGTAANTGTAGCTGGCAATGACAGTGGTGACAATGTCATGCAGGTGTACTCCTATCAAAGACTTACATATAACAGACAATGTTTTGCATCGGTCACTTAAAAAAAGTTCATTGCAGGACATTGTCGCTTGAATGTCATCAATAATCACTGCATGACTTCGTCCATCGACAAATTACCNAATGCATGACATTCGCTACGGGATTACTACACATATATGTATATGTATAAATACTATATGTAAGTGTAAAGATGATCTCTTAGTTTTTATTTTTTGTAAAAATGACTGCGACTGCAATATGAATGAATTTCAATTCCATAGCTTATAATTTATTCAGTTTGTAATTAGCTTTTTAAACTGATATAAAATAAAGACATTAATATTTCTTTGCTTAAAAATACAAATTTATTTTTATTATTCGCATTAAAGAAAGACTACAAAACTAGTTTGTTAGCATATTTTAATTAAAGGTAATAATATCCCGAAATATCCCGGGATCCCGGGATTAGCAATTTAAGCTCCCGATTCACAAAATGGTCCTGGATTGGATGCCTTAGAGTGTATGTACCGATCNTGGCTTTTGCTTAATATAATTGTAAAACTCTGTGCGTGTCATTTAACGTATTTAGGTACATACTTGTATTAATCATCAACTATCGCNCTTATAATTTATTCAGTTTGTAATTAGCTTTTTAAACTGATATAAAATAAAGACATTAATATTTCTTTGCTTAAAAATACAAATTTATTTTTATTATTCGCATTAAAGAAAGACTACAAAACTAGTTTGTTAGCATATTTTAATTAAAGGTAATAATATCCCGAAATATCCCGGGATCCCGGGATTAGCAATTTAAGCTCCCGATTCACAAAATGGTCCTGGATTGGATGCCTTAGAGTGTATGTACCGATCTCGACCTTAAGTACCGTCTTGAGTATTTTTGAAATCGGACACCCTAATTACGCCAAACATCGCTTTGTCTGAAAGTTTTAGTATAGTAAATTGCAAGTTTCAATTGCTTTGATTTTTAATATCTTTTCTTTTGCTCACTTGCACTTTAATATAGTAAAATTTTATGAGCTGTAAAATATTGATGAAAATTTGTTGAATTTTTCTAAATTTTGTATAAAGTGTGAAACATTGTTTTACATGGTTTTCTTTAAAGCATGAACTATATTTTTGTAAAAATAATAAAAAATGTTAACTTGAAAAATGTTATGAATATTTAAATAAAAAAAAAAANCATGGCACTTAAGTGACTAATGCATAATGTGACCAGCCGTACTTCTTTCGGAAGTACAGTCCTTCTTTTTTCGGTTTTGTACTTCGTACTTCGAAGTACAGTCAAATGTACNGTGCATCAAAATAAAAGTTTGATAAATTGTTTTAAATTGGTTTTGTTTTATTTCCGTAGTGGAGGAAAACTCTATGTGTATCGATGCATCCATGTATGCCCTCCGATGCATCGACAAATATCGATGGAAGCTTCGATGCATCGATGCAAGGAAAAACATCGATGAATTTCTGCCACTGACATCCCTAAAACAGGGAAATTCAAAAATTCGTAATTGAGAGAGCGAACAAAGTGATTCGGTTGTCGTGGAAACGCCGTTTTAGAAGGAATTATAAAATAGACGAATTACTAAGAAAAGGTACGACCAGTACGGAGTTTGTTTGATGCAGTAGAGGAATTTTTCACATGTTGATTAACATAAATAAAACAACTCTATTAGGATATGCCATTGAGCGAAGGGACGCAAAATATGTAAATAAATGTTACAAAATAAAAGTGATTTATAATAAACATTTTCAAAGGAAATAAATAAAAAATGCTTAAATACTTACGTACATGCGAGCGCTATCGACTGATTTACCCTTGCGATAGGCATGATGCGCTATGTACATTGTGTGGATGCGCGTACTTTCCCTTATGAATAAGTCGATAAGTCTTTCATGAGAGACTTATTGGCCTAAATCCTTTGGAGAGGAGTGGTTTAGCTTCCCTGCTTTTGGAATAAATATCACCCTGACCTCCCTCCAAGCTTTGATACCACATTTTCACTGGAGTGTTGTAACATGGCCGGCACTACCCTATCCGGTTCTGCGAACTTTTAGGGGTCAAAAGTGTTGAAAGCCCATAATACCCTCTCCTTATCCACTATCTCTTTAATACACCTTCCCGATGCATGAGCTAGGATAGATTCCTGAAAGCTGTCTGAAAGTTACGTGACCCCGGGAGTCTCCTAAGGATTTCTGGTTGGAGTCGGTCCATGAGCCATCTGGCCTCCTGATGCTACCTATTTCCGAATCGGTATTAGACAGTATCTTGCGCAGCCTTGACGCTTCATTTGTTGACTCAAATGTTCCACAGAACTTCTGCCACGAATCTTTCTTTGCAGCCCTAATTTGACTTTTGTAGTCGTTAAAGCTTTTTCTATATCTTAGAAAATAAGCTCTCGAAATAAGCCATTTTCAAAAAATAAAAGAAAATAAACAAAGTACTGTTTAAAAATGCAATACCTAAAATTTTTTTTATTGCAAACTTTTTGCAAAAAAAAAATCCAAAAAACTATACTTTTCACCAAAAAGTTATAATACTACCCTATTTTTTATTATCTATCATAAGTGTGACATGAGATAAGAATTTTAAGAAAACGGATGTCTGCATGACTTAACTCGTATAAATCGACAAAAAACCGGTGTCGAAAAAAATCCCTTACACATTGGTTACCAGTAACCATAGCAACAACGAGGTGGAGTTTGAACAAAATGCTAACATAAAATTTTTTACTGCTACACTTTGCGAATTTTCCTAATGTATCACAATATTGGTGTATTGAACAGCGTTGTCTTTTCCGACCAAATTTGGTCACTCCTTTTCCATTTGGTAGGTTGGTCGGCAAAGTAAGATTTTGGTCAGATAGTTGAATTAAGTTTTTAAATTCTTAATTATAGATATAAATATTTGCCAATTATACCTTTTAAACATTTTCCAATCCTGCCTTTAATAAAATTATAGTTTAATAAACTAAAACCTCCCTATTATAATTGCCATTCGTACTGTCATCAGGTATGTAACTTGAGAATAGAAATCGCTGCATCTTTTAGGCGCATCAATATTACATAGTTACATCCCGAACTAATAAAAGGAAGGTAATAATAAAAATAAGAAACCTGGAGCCAGTGTTATAGCTGGAGACTTAGGCGGGCTGAAAACATTATTGATTACGGATGAGTAACGAGTGGCATACTTTGTCAAAAGCCTTCACTGAAATCGGTGTATGTTACGTCGGTATGAGCATTTTCTCTAAAACCGTTTGAGACATGAGTGGTAAACTCCAATAAATTAATGATAGTAGATTTTCTTTTAGAAAACCCGTGTTGAGATTGTGAAATTGAAGAAGATATAGAATATGTCAGCTGATTAACAATAATTGCCTCGAATAATTTGTAGAAAGGAGACAGCTTCGCTATGCCTCGATAGTTTTCTATAGAGGACCTGCTGCCGTTTTTGTGAGGTGGTATTATGAAAGACTCCTTCCAGGCTGACGGAAAAACGACATGTTTTTGTGACAAATTGAATAGAGTTGTTAAAGGCTCGCGGATGTTCTTAGCGCAGTTTTTAAGAAAACACGTCGGAATATGATCAGCTCCAGGCCTAAACGACGCTTTCAAGGTTTTTAAATAGTTTAAAACTTCATCGGAAGATATTACTGGAATATAAGCAGAGTTGATTGGGCAAAGTTCGTACGGATAGTCTCCACTGATAGGAAAGTCTACAGAATAATTGGACCTAAAGAAATGTGGGCAATGAGGTGGCTGTCGCTAGACACAGTGTTGCGATAATGCATAGCGGACGGAAAACCTTGTACTTTACGCTTTAAATTTACGAAACCTAAAATGGTTTAGGATTGTTAATTAAATTCTTCTTAATTTACATAAATATGACTTATAACATTTCTTATTTAATGCAAAGTAGTTATGCCGCAAAACTGAGTACTTTACATAATCACTGTGTAAGCGCGTGTTTATTAATTAATTAATTATTTATACATTTTAAAAGAATGTGACTGTTTTTCAATTTTTTTAAGCTCTTTAGTGGATCATAATTGTATTGGCTCTTCATGAACAATATTACGATTTGGTACATACTTCCGAAACAAACTGAAACAGTATCATTAAAGTGCTCAACGCTACGCTCCACGTCTTCTCTATATATTGGCCAAGATTACTTTGAAACTTCTTTGTTAATATGTTTTTTTATTTTCTTTCGCAAAAACATATCTAGTACTTGAACTATACGACTTATTATTATGTAATTCATTTATGATTTCGTAGCTTAACTCAAGAACGGGATGGTATACATCCTCTGGCAAAACTAGGGGATCACACCGACTAATAGAGGACTTCGGAACATCATCAACGTAAACGAGATCCAAGACCTTTCCAAACTTATTTGGACATATATTTATTTGTTTAAGGCAAAGTTAAGCCATTTCTTCCAGAAATACATTGTATCTAGAGATAAGAACTGGTACAACATCGGTGTCAATAATGTTCCATGAAATGTGTGGCAGATTTAAATCGCCCAAAACAATCATAAAATCGGATGCCGTAAGCATTGCATTTACGGACTCAAGTAAAGAAACTAGCTGCATATATACTGATACGGCAGAATAAGTAGGGATGTAGCAAAGAGCTAAATAAATATAAATATTTCCAGCCTGTACACGTATACATTTAAATTCGGTATATTCAATTACAGGAACACTAAGGGCCAATTTCACAATGCGTAGTTAACTCAGAATCGGCAGTTAACTAGAGATTTTCAGTACAAAAATCTGTAGTTAACTGTCGATTCTGAGTTAACTACGCATTGTGAAATTGGCCCTAACTTCCTCGGATGGTATCGATGAATGCACCGCAAAAAGAACACCACCGCCAATTCTGCCCTCGCGGTCGCTCCTGTATATTTGATATTCATTTGAAAGAATTTCGGAATTAAAAATATGAGGTTTGAACCATGTTTCAGGTCAAGAAAATAATATTATAATTGCATTCAAAACCTTTTAAATATAAGTCTGTTAGTTTGGTATTCAAACCTCTAACGCGTTGATAGTAAATACGAAAATTAGACTTGCGAGTTAGTTTTTTGAATCAGAATTAAGATTAGAAATTTTAGCTACGTTGTTATTACTTTTATTAGGTTTATACCCAAACTCGCCAACAAATGCCCCGGTCGGCCAAAATGAATGATTTAGTAGTGAATCAAAATCTTCGGCAGCTACATCAATTTTAAAAGATGAAATATCGCGATCGTATTTAAAATTAAATTTACGAATAAATAAGTACATCTTTAGTTTTACTTTTAGTCGATATGTATGACTTTATATCATCCAAAGAAGTGTCTTTAGCAGGTGATTGATCTTTTCTGAGGAATTACAACCAACTTTTTCATAATGATGTCTGAAATGCGCGATTCCGAGTTATTCGGAGGAATTAAGTTAGACAGTGCAGCTTCGGATGTTGATGGCAACACTGTTAAATCAACAGTTTGATTGACGTTATTATTTTCAGACTTAGACCTAGTGGATATGGCTTTAGATAGCGGAGGCTCCAATGCCTGAGGGCATGGAGAAGAAAGATTAATAAGTTCCAAGGACTTAGATATCTGTGGTCGTAAGCAATAACCGCCTAAGTCGACTTAAGAAAGAATTGAATTATATATGCTATAGTTTTCTGCAACTATTAGTCCATGTCTACGTGAAACTCCCACCTCGTTACCTATTCTATTTAAAAAGTTATAAATGAAAGTATTTTGGTTTCCCCATAAGGTTAACATTACAACCCAAATCTTTAAAGCGCTTTTTCTCGAATTCAGGTTTTTCGACTTAGGCGATTATTGCTTATTATTACCGCAGATATATGGCCATGGTGGAAGAGTATGAGAAATTCCAAACGGATCGTACTGCCACCATGGGACCTAGCGAAGCCCAAAAAAGAAATTGATCTCAGAACGAGAGTGGCAACGGAGCTGACCGCAAACGGTTAAAGCAGGGGGATGTAGCGGAGTCCGCAACATCCACCAAGCATCGCTATTTCAGCGACATTGCAAGAGACCATCATCAGACTTCGATTATCGACGAAGGTAGCAGAACGCCGCTAGCAGTGCACAAAAGTGGGGGGAGATCGTTGTGAAGCTGTCGAGTCTCGTAATGGACTACGTCCTCGACAACCCCGAAGGTCCTCATCCAGAGTTTGACTCATCGGTATCCCTGAGGGGACACCGGGTCATCAAACGCCCGGACCAGTACTCCTTGGACTTTCTCGCTGGGTGTGTAGCAAAGATTAGCGACGCATTCGAGGGCTTGAAGCTCAAGCTCATACCAGGCAAGGACATCCCTAGGAGGCCCCGAGCGCGCATTTGATTACCTCCGATAGCCGAACCTTGCGAAAAGTTGCTTCGGTGTATAAAGCTGCATAATAAAAACATACCAGCAATAGACGAGTGGGAGCTCATCAAAGTTGAAGAGCCGAGAAAGCCCACAAACAAGCCAATTCTCCTAGCGATTTGCTCCGAATCCTTGGAGGGCCTAGCAGAGGCCGACTATAGTATTCGGTTCGGCATTAGAAAAGCTAAGGTAAGAATATTCCTTGGTGAAGTCANTAGATATCTGTGGTCGTAAGCAATAACCGCCTAAGTCGACTTAAGAAAGAATTGAATTATATATGCTATAGTTTTCTGCAACTATTAGTCCATGTCTACGTGAAACTCCCACCTCGTTACCTATTCTATTTAAAAAGTTATAAATGAAAGTATTTTGGTTTCCCCATAAGGTTAACATTACAACCCAAATCTTTAAAGCGCTTTTTCTCGAATTCAGGTTTTTCGACTTAGGCGATTATTGCTTATTATTACCGCAGATATATGGCCATGGTGGAAGAGTATGAGAAATTCCAAACGGATCGTACTGCCACCATGGGACCTAGCGAAGCCCAAAAAAGAAATTGATCTCAGAACGAGAGTGGCAACGGAGCTGACCGCAAACGGTTAAAGCAGGGGGATGTAGCGGAGTCCGCAACATCCACCAAGCATCGCTATTTCAGCGACATTGCAAGAGACCATCATCAGACTTCGATTATCGACGAAGGTAGCAGAACGCCGCTAGCAGTGCACAAAAGTGGGGGGAGATCGTTGTGAAGCTGTCGAGTCTCGTAATGGACTACGTCCTCGACAACCCCGAAGGTCCTCATCCAGAGTTTGACTCATCGGTATCCCTGAGGGGACACCGGGTCATCAAACGCCCGGACCAGTACTCCTTGGACTTTCTCGCTGGGTGTGTAGCAAAGATTAGCGACGCATTCGAGGGCTTGAAGCTCAAGCTCATACCAGGCAAGGACATCCCTAGGAGGCCCCGAGCGCGCATTTGATTACCTCCGATAGCCGAACCTTGCGAAAAGTTGCTTCGGTGTATAAAGCTGCATAATAAAAACATACCAGCAATAGACGAGTGGGAGCTCATCAAAGTTGAAGAGCCGAGAAAGCCCACAAACAAGCCAATTCTCCTAGCGATTTGCTCCGAATCCTTGGAGGGCCTAGCAGAGGCCGACTATAGTATTCGGTTCGGCATTAGAAAAGCTAAGGTAAGAATATTCCTTGGTGAAGTCAGCCCAGTAGAAGAGGATCCGGGTGTCGAAGGTGCAGGCGAACTCCTTATGGGAGTGAAACTGAGCGATGAACCGGACCGGTAAGATAGTTCAAATAAATCTGTAGCGCTCAAAGTGTGCTACAGATAGTCTAGTCGCACTTCTCAGCAAGGAGGACATCGACATTAGCCTAATACAGGAGCCCTGGGTCAGGAACGACGTAGTAATATATATATATATAATATCAAAAATTACAATCTCTTCTACAAGAGCGAGGTTAGTAAACCACGGGCGTGTATTTTTATCAAGAAAGGTATCAAGCCATTACTTTGCTCTAATTTCATCACAGCAGACACAACAGTAGCTAAGGTGGAGACGGCAGAACAACACCTTGTTAGTGTCGTCTTATATGTCCCATGACCGAGACAGTTCGCCACCGGAAATCAAAACTATAGTAGACCGCAACCCCAAACGAGCCATTGTCATAGGATATGATGCAAACACCAGGCATCCAGTTTGGGGCAGCACAATAGAAAACGAGCGAGGTGAGTCACTTATACACTATTTACTTAACACTAGTTTGAGTATTTGCAATACTGGTAATCTTTATATTCCCAAGTTCAGACCGGTTTCCTGGGTGGGAGGAGGTGTTGGACCTAATGTTTCTGTCTGAGAACGATGGCGTTACCGTTGAGAACTGGAGAGTTTCCGACAGGCCATCAATGTCTGATCACTGCTGGATACACTTTAGTCTACGCGGAATATCCTACATTTCCTCTAAATACAGGAACCCACGTATAACCAATTGGAAGAAATACAATAGAGTTCTGACGCGAAAACTAACTAAAGTTAATCTGGTAGAAAATATTACCTCAATAGATGAGATAGAACGAAACGTAAGCAAGTAAGAGGGGACGATGACTGAAGACTATGAAATATCAACCCCACTGAGTGTCATGAAAAAGAAATCCCCGCCATGGTGGAATGGGGAGCTTAGAACTTTTAGAAATAGCGTTAGAAAACTTTTTAACGAGTGCTTTAGGTCCAAAAATTGGGTGCCCTACAAAAGTGCGTTAAAATCATATAAAAAGTAACTAAGGATAGCAAAGGCCAAGTCCTGGCAAACCTACTGTTCCTCGATAGAAAATGTAAGAGACTCAGCTCGGCTAGGTAAGATCCTCTCAAAGGAGCACACTAACCTATCATTTATTAACTATATAAATGATGTATGGACAAACTCCACGGATGAGTCTTTAGAAACATTAGTTCAATTCCATTTTCCTGGCTGTGAACAAAATGCAGCAGCATCAGATAGAAAAGAACCCACATACATACCAAATAGAGAACTTGAAACAATAATAAGCACAGAAAGGATCATCTATGCAATAAATAGTTTCTCTCCCTTTAAATCTCCAGGCCCAGATGGTGTAATACCGGCCATGTTACAGAATGTAAAGGAGCACATAGCACCACTACTTGAAACCCTCTATAGAGCTTGTATTAGTATGAACTATGTCCCCCAGAGCTAGATACATGTCAAAGTAAATAGTGTTTATCCCTAGGCCCGGAAGGAAGAACCACGAAACAGCGAAAGACTTTAGACCTCTAAGCCTAACTTCCTTTGTTCTTAAAGCACTGGAAAGGCTAATAGATATTTATATAAGATCGTTCTTTGGGGAAGAATCCCTAACAGCAGCACAACATGCTTACATCAAAGGAAACTCGACGGAGTCAGCTTTGCANGTAAGAGGGGACGATGACTGAAGACTATGAAATATCAACCCCACTGAGTGTCATGAAAAAGAAATCCCCGCCATGGTGGAATGGGGAGCTTAGAACTTTTAGAAATAGCGTTAGAAAACTTTTTAACGAGTGCTTTAGGTCCAAAAATTGGGTGCCCTACAAAAGTGCGTTAAAATCATATAAAAAGTAACTAAGGATAGCAAAGGCCAAGTCCTGGCAAACCTACTGTTCCTCGATAGAAAATGTAAGAGACTCAGCTCGGCTAGGTAAGATCCTCTCAAAGGAGCACACTAACCTATCATTTATTAACTATATAAATGATGTATGGACAAACTCCACGGATGAGTCTTTAGAAACATTAGTTCAATTCCATTTTCCTGGCTGTGAACAAAATGCAGCAGCATCAGATAGAAAAGAACCCACATACATACCAAATAGAGAACTTGAAACAATAATAAGCACAGAAAGGATCATCTATGCAATAAATAGTTTCTCTCCCTTTAAATCTCCAGGCCCAGATGGTGTAATACCGGCCATGTTACAGAATGTAAAGGAGCACATAGCACCACTACTTGAAACCCTCTATAGAGCTTGTATTAGTATGAACTATGTCCCCCAGAGCTAGATACATGTCAAAGTAAATAGTGTTTATCCCTAGGCCCGGAAGGAAGAACCACGAAACAGCGAAAGACTTTAGACCTCTAAGCCTAACTTCCTTTGTTCTTAAAGCACTGGAAAGGCTAATAGATATTTATATAAGATCGTTCTTTGGGGAAGAATCCCTAACAGCAGCACAACATGCTTACATCAAAGGAAACTCGACGGAGTCAGCTTTGCATGAAGTGGTGGGGATCATAGAAAAATCACTGCGCTTCAAGCAATACACTTTAGCCGCTTTCCTGGATATTGAAGGCGCCTTCAACAACATTGAAGCTAACACCATCATCCAATCACTCATGGGGGTTGGTGTTGACGGCGTTGTGGTTGGCTGGGTACGCTCCGTGCTGGAAAGCAGAGTTATTCAGGCGAAAAGCGGAGATAGTCTAATAACTAGATAGGTGCGTAGAGGTACTCCCCAGGGTGGTGTACTCTCCCCACTGTTGTGGGTTGTAGCACTAAACAGCATACTCCTAGAACTCAACAGAGGTGGAGTTAAAGTAGTGGTGTATGCTGACAATGTAGTGATAGCAGTCACATAAACTTTTCTCCCTACTGTAAGTGAAATTCTAGGAAGAGCGCTGGGTAGACTACACACGTGGGCTAAAGGCAGTGGCCTTAACGTAAATTCAGGCAAAACTGAGTTTTTGCTGTTTACTAATAAGAATAAGATACCCCAATTTAGACTTCCATCCATAGGCGGGAAGACAATCCCCCTATCGTCCAACGCAAAATATCTGGGAGTAATCCTAGATACCAAAATAAACTGGAAACTTAACGTTGAGAAACGTAAAGAGAGGGCCTACATCGCTTATTATACTTGTAAACGGATCTTCAATAGAAACTGGGGTTTAAAACCGAAACTTGTGATGTGGATGTANCAGAAAGGATCATCTATGCAATAAATAGTTTCTCTCCCTTTAAATCTCCAGGCCCAGATGGTGTAATACCGGCCATGTTACAGAATGTAAAGGAGCACATAGCACCACTACTTGAAACCCTCTATAGAGCTTGTATTAGTATGAACTATGTCCCCCAGAGCTAGATACATGTCAAAGTAAATAGTGTTTATCCCTAGGCCCGGAAGGAAGAACCACGAAACAGCGAAAGACTTTAGACCTCTAAGCCTAACTTCCTTTGTTCTTAAAGCACTGGAAAGGCTAATAGATATTTATATAAGATCGTTCTTTGGGGAAGAATCCCTAACAGCAGCACAACATGCTTACATCAAAGGAAACTCGACGGAGTCAGCTTTGCATGAAGTGGTGGGGATCATAGAAAAATCACTGCGCTTCAAGCAATACACTTTAGCCGCTTTCCTGGATATTGAAGGCGCCTTCAACAACATTGAAGCTAACACCATCATCCAATCACTCATGGGGGTTGGTGTTGACGGCGTTGTGGTTGGCTGGGTACGCTCCGTGCTGGAAAGCAGAGTTATTCAGGCGAAAAGCGGAGATAGTCTAATAACTAGATAGGTGCGTAGAGGTACTCCCCAGGGTGGTGTACTCTCCCCACTGTTGTGGGTTGTAGCACTAAACAGCATACTCCTAGAACTCAACAGAGGTGGAGTTAAAGTAGTGGTGTATGCTGACAATGTAGTGATAGCAGTCACATAAACTTTTCTCCCTACTGTAAGTGAAATTCTAGGAAGAGCGCTGGGTAGACTACACACGTGGGCTAAAGGCAGTGGCCTTAACGTAAATTCAGGCAAAACTGAGTTTTTGCTGTTTACTAATAAGAATAAGATACCCCAATTTAGACTTCCATCCATAGGCGGGAAGACAATCCCCCTATCGTCCAACGCAAAATATCTGGGAGTAATCCTAGATACCAAAATAAACTGGAAACTTAACGTTGAGAAACGTAAAGAGAGGGCCTACATCGCTTATTATACTTGTAAACGGATCTTCAATAGAAACTGGGGTTTAAAACCGAAACTTGTGATGTGGATGTACACCGCTATCATAAGGCCGATCTTAACCTACGGCGCCCTAGTATGGTGGCAAGTCTTAGACAAACAATGCAATGTCAGCAAACTAATTAGCTTACAAAGAGCGGCATGCACGGGGACAACTGGGGCACTGAAATACTGTCCCTCAGAAGCACTGAATGTAATCCTCAATATGATGCCCATTGATCTATGCCTACAGGAAGCCGCGATGTACTCAGCATTACGACTCAGAGAGTCTGGGCTGTGGGGATCGAGAACTTTTGGGCATAGCTTAGGCCCTTTCTTCGATAGGAAATAAAACCACGGACTATATGGTGTCAACCCTCGATTTTGACTTGAATGTACAGGTGCGGTTTCCATCCAGAAGGGAATGGAGAAGGGGCCAAGCTGCCGATAGGGAAGCCATCTGATCTACACTGACGGGTCCAAGATGGACTGCGGTGTAGGGACAGGGGTATATTCCGAGGTGGTGTCAATCGGTCCCTCCGGCTGGAAAACCATGCGGTTATTTACTCAGATAGCCAGGCAGCACTCCTGGCTATACCATTCACTGTAACCAAGTCCAAGCTAGTCAAGGAATTCGAGATGGAGTTACGCTCGGCGTCACAGTCAACGTCCATCTCTCTCTTTTCTGGGTTCCCGACCATGGGAACATAGAAGGCAACGAGAGAGCAGAGGAACTGGCCAAGGCGGGAGCTTGTTTGGATGAATCTGTAGCGGTGATACTGGGTTATCCCCTCAGACAAATACAAACGGAAATCCACTTTCACCTTCTGAAACTGGCAAGGAGGAGGTGGTCAGAGATTCAGACTTGCAAGATAGCACGAGAGCTTTGGCCCGACTTTAGCAGGAAAAGAACAGCAGAACTGTTAAGTAGGTCAAGGGTAGAAGTATTTAGAATTGTAGCGACTATCACCGGTCATTGGCCGCTAGGAAATCATGCTTGTAGAATAGGTCTTCCATATAACAGAATATGCCGCAGCTGCAGCTTGGATGGCAGCGAAGAAACAGTATTTCATTTCCTGTGCGAATGGCCAGGTCTGGCTTACCTAAGACATAAATCTTTCGGGAAACACATAGTGTGGCAGTTAACGGATTTATCTAGTGCTAAAATAGGCGACTTATACAAATTCATAAGCGGTTCTAAATGGTTTGACTAAACTGCTGGAATGTTCTGACAGGTAGGCTACGGTAGAATAAAATATCATTGTCCACGAGAAGATCCTTTCTGAAGAATTTAAATAAATCAACTTCGGTTGATCTACATTTTTGACAAGACCTGCGCAGATCCTTTCCCTCATTAATAGCGTCTAACGCCCTACCGCTCAAACCAGCACTTTTTATATGGGCAATCCCATCGCAGAGCCAGCATGACACATAGGAGTCGCTTCTAACGTGGCAATTGGTGTAAATACACGACATGTTTAAAATGATATTTATTTATAGTTTTTGGAAGGAAAAAAGTTTTGAAAACGATGTATCAATCAGAGAACCGATCAGCTGGTGGATATTAGTTTGAAAGCTATGTAGCGAACAGTTTTAAATACTCTGTATTTGACACCTAATAGACACAACGCAAACAGCTGTGACAAAGATGAAACAGCAGAAATGAAAAAAGACAAAAAGAGCAAAATCAATGTGCGCAAACAAAAACAATTGTACAACAACAATATATTATATGAAACAAAATACTCGGCACATGCAATTAAGAATATCAAGCTAAATTAATCAAATTTAAAGGAAATTTTGATATTTTACTTATCTTTAAATTGGGCACCAGACGTTTATTAACACTTTTTTTAATTTCTTACGTTATTAAGTGTAAATAGCTTTATAAAACACAAAATTGAAACAGAACACAAAAAAGCACAGCTTCTTAGCTTTGACGTTTGCGTTCGGAGCTGATAATAGAAATATTTGCGAAAAAATCAAAGCACAAAATTGAGTTTGCAATTTAAATTAGTACTTATATCGTCCCGTTGTCGAAATTCGACCACCTCACTTTTTCATACACTTTCACTTTGTTTGTGACGTTTTTTAGATCCATGAGCACCTCTTGATCGTCCAGGTCACTAATATTATTAGGTGGAGTAATATTTTTTCCGTTAAATAATTTTATAATTCATAGGAACAGTAGGAAGGAATAGATTTTGTATGGGATTTCGTTAGCGTATTAATATGTAGATAATCGAAGTTCTGGACACATTGTTAAAATAATTCCATCCTTCAGTCGAAAAACATTGTAAGTAGTGATCTAAAGGAGTTTTTGAAATAAACTCCCAATAAGTTTCGTTTTACATGCGCAAATTAAATGTTTATAGCAAAAAGCTTATTCAAGTTTTTAAAAGCAAATACATATTTTATAATTGTTTTATCGTATATTTATAAATAACTTTACTTTGAAAATAATAAATATGTAACTATAGAAAACGATAAGTAAATGGCTTCACCACATCTAATGGAAAGATACAAAATTTTCTTCAAGAATGGGCTAGATTTCGAATTCACAATGAAGGTAGAATACATGGGCTAACTTTTCGTTGCTTTATGATGAAGAGTGGGCTAGTTGTCGAGTCGGAATACCATCCTCATCCACAATTCATTATCAAAGGTGCGGCAAGAGATACGTTTTTCAATTATTTAAAAGATTTTAACCGAGCCCAATGTTGAAATGACCGTTCCATTTTGTTCTAGGTTGTGTAAAAATTTCATAACTGTGCCAATTACCAGTAGCTCACTCGCACGAAATATGTATTAATATTACTATGGGTATACATATGTATGTGTTTTGAAACTTTAAAGGCGTTTTTCTCGGGTTTTTTGAGTTATGACAGTACCTATTGAAGTAAATGAGCGTTATGTTCATTTTCATAACACTCATATTGGATATCGAAGATATTATTCGAACGGTCGCCACAATATTTTTTGGGTAACTTAAAAAAGTTCTTAACCGGTCGATACTTTTGGGCATTCGCGATATTTACTCAGTACTTGTAAAAAGTATGGAGTTGTCGATACTACTCATTACTCATGAAAAGTATCGAATTTCTGTACTCGGTACTCGTATCGTTCTATCACTAGTTGTAAGGACGAAATATGTATTAGTGTACATGGTTACATTGCTTTAATAAACACCATGTACAATTTTGTATCTTGTTCGTTTTCGCTAGTCTCCGGAACCGCTTAACCGATTTCAATGAAATTTTGTGGGTGTGTATTGTTGGTTCCTACTTAAAAGATAGGATAGTTGTGGACCCGAGAAAAAATATTTTTTTTTTTCATCGACATTTTTTCTATGCTTCTCGCATCGTGCTTATCTAATATATAAAAATCCGATTCAATGAAATTTTGTGGGTGTGTATTGGCGGTTCTAGCTTAAAAGATAAGATAGTTTTGAACCCGAGAGAGAATTTTTTTTTCATCGAAATTTGTCTATGCTCCTCGCAACGTGCTTATCTTAATGTACATATAAAAATCCCGTGTCACTGTGTTCGTTTACGCTAACTACAAACTGCCCATATCCGAAGCGGGAGTTTTCCAATATTATTCGTGGCTACGCTTCATATGTATGTTTATGTTGGGGAGAAATAGTTAGGATAGCAACAAAATAATGTAACGGGTGATTTTTTTGAGGTTAGGATTTTCATGCATTAGTATTTGACAGATCACGTGGGATTTCAGACATGGTGTCAAAGAGAAAGATGCTCAGTATGCTTTGACATTTCATCATGAATAGACTTACTAACGAGCAACGCTTGCAAATCATTGAATTTTATTACCAAAATCAGTGTTCGGTTCGNCTGTTAGTATGTATTTATACATATAAACACGCGCACATCAAAAGCAACAAAAAATTTACAGTTTGGACACCATCCAATGTTATCCATTCCCCTGGCGGATGTTTGAACCGTAACCAGAGATCGTTTTTTTTAAACGTAGTGAACGATAAAAACAATCTTTCGTAAATTTCG
Organism: Rhagoletis zephyria; assembly: GCF_001687245.7. Lineage (NCBI taxonomy): Eukaryota > Metazoa > Arthropoda > Insecta > Diptera > Tephritidae > Rhagoletis > Rhagoletis zephyria. The sequence goes on from NW_016157235.1 coordinate 228,975, forward strand.
ATATCAAATGAAACGTAAGAAACAATACGGGTCTTCACACCGAGCTCGGTGTACGGTAATTTTCACTAATGTATTTTGTTTGTAGTGTTACACAAACAAAATACATGGGAAAAAATTACCGAACATCGAGTTACCGAGTACCAAGCTTCGCTGTGAAGATTCATAATATCTACGATGCATGTAACCTGCCTATGTATAGGTGTGTAGCAGGACAACGTCTGCCCGGGCTTACTAGTAATTTTTATAAATATTACCGGTTGGATACTTGCAGGTCAAATAACTACATTTTGTGGGTTCACTCATCGGTAAAAGTTTTAAACGTCATTTTAATTTAACCCTATTTTACAAGTAGACTCAAATCGCCCTCCCCTACCAAAATTCTGTACCCACCACTGATGTGTACGAAGTGGAATAGAGGTTGAAAAATCAGTACAAATCAGCACCTATTTCCGAAAAATAAGTACATTTTCGTACTGAATTGAAAATTGAAAATTTTCAGTAGAGCGAATGAAAATTCTGGCAACCATACGAACAACTGGTTTACCAACTTGCTCGAGTAATCGAATAATCGCACATCCCTACTTTTAAGCCAATTTCAAATATTACAAAATAGGTTTGTCCCATACGAGCCCGCTAGAAAAATGGGTAATAGAGAGCGAATACTTTTCAATTTTGGGTCGTAAATGTCTTCTTCTTTGTGCACGAAACACCCCGGACTTTTTTTCCGGGCACAAATGTGCAAAAGGGCAATTTGAAATAACAGCTCTTGTTGTTTAAATCCGAAAGCAAATTTTATAAAGCACAAAAGTGGAAAATACCCCAGAATTTTCGGAAAATGTAGTTATTTGGTAAGTTTATTAGCTAAATACACGTAAAATCATTGTTTAGATCTGTAAGAGAGTAACTTATTTTTCCGCTCTAATTACCGGAGCCGCCCGGAAAGCGTGTGGAGCAAAGCTAATATATGCAAATATTCTTTAATCATGAATAATTTTTTTGGGCTTAATATAGGTGGAACTTGCAAGTTTTTACTGGAAAATCGTTCAATATCCCAAAAAACAAAAATCCAAAATGAGAGCGTAACAAATTAGGGGTATTCTCGAAGTCTTGCACAATGCACGGATTGCACGAAATGCAAAAATACTAGGGGTATTCTCGAAGTCTTGCACAATGCACGGATTGCACGAAATGCAAAAATACTATTCCAAATTTCGAGGAGTACGAGATCACCCCATTGCAATGTGGTAGTATGCATGGGTAGCAAGCAGCGAAATTATGTATCAAATACAATAACAAGAGACAGCAAAAAAAAAGGAATTGAGCGAGATGAGAGGAATGAGAGAAATATGTAGCAATTCCAACAACAAAACAACTAGCACAGGGTCGCATTATCTTGCTATGCTATTTTGCAAAATATATACATGGGCTTAGACGTTGGATATTTTGCAGCAATAGGAAATGTTGTTTCCCATGTATTTTGTTGTTGTGTGTTTGCAAGTTATGCAATCCATGCAATCCGTGCTACGTGCAATGGCTTTGCAAAATTTGGAGAATACCCCTATTGTTACAAGTAAAAGTTTTTACTAGCAGAAACTTGCACGTGTCAACAAAACAAAACGTTTAAAAGCTGTGTAGTTTTGAAGCAAAGGCAAAGCAAAAATATTGGGAATGCCGCAACAAAGTATTGACGACACAGCAAATTTTTCACAATATATGCAACAAATTTTATTCTAATATTTTTCCGTAAATCTTTTGTACAAATATGGTTCATTCTACAACAAAAAACATAAAAAGGAGGTTCCTAAACTTTGTGAAAACTCGCGAAAATTCATCAAAATTTCATGCGAATTTTCAACTTTTTAATCGGATTTTTTAGAATTTTGTTGAGTATTCAGATTTGTAGTCCAACCAATTTTATTGTAATAAAGTACAAGTTTTATGTAGCTACGAATTGCCGTTGATTTTTGGCAATTTTTTCGCGCAGTCTTCCATGCAAAGAATTTTTTTCTAAAATACTTTATATGAAAAAAAATGCAAAACACCTTTAACAAAAGAAAAAATTCTCAAAAATCAATGCAAACTTGCATTTTTTACTAGAAATTAATGGACCGCAAAACTGCATATTAAAAAAAATCTAGAAAATCTGATAAAAAGTTGAAAATTTGCTGAATTTTCGCGAGTTTTGCACAAAGTTTAGGATTTATATTTTTATGTATTTTGTTGTAGAATGAACCATATTTTTATACAGAATTGGCGAAAAAATATTTGAATAAAAATTGTTGCATATATTCTGAAAAATTAGCTGTGCCAATACTTTTTGCCGGCAGTGTATGTTTTCTTCCATGTTTTCCAAACAACTTCTGCAGCCGAGTGGATGCGTGTTAGACTGCCAACTTTTGGGTCACGGGTTCAAACCATCGTTCAGTTTCCTAAGTAAAACACCATAAGCTGATTGCCAAAAAATTCTTACAGCTGAGATCACCTGTTTTTGGCATTTGCTGTTATCTTTTACAGTTTCTTTCCTTTCTATTACAATTTCCCCCATTTTTATATAATAATTTATTCAAAGTACACTAACACAGTGAAGCAAAAACACTAATACAGTAGCCAAAAAAACACTTACAGTTTGCCAAACGAAGATGTTTCCCTCATTTTTTATTTAGAAATTGTAATTTAAGATTTAGTGTATGAAATTAATAAAATGAAAGTATTGATGAATAATTTACTTCCAAAGTATTTTTTTTTGCTTTTTATGAAGATAAGAATTGAGGTCGGTCCACATAGAACTTTCCCGTTGGCGTTGGCGGTAATTAACAGCTGACTATGAATATACACAATTATGTGGACATGTCCACATATCTACGTCGACGTCAACGTCAACGCCAAAGTTAACGCGCTTAAAAAGATGGGCATCTCTCATCTTTTTGCGAGCATTGTCAATCAGCTGTTGCAAATAAATAAAATTATGTGAAATGTTTTTAATTTTTAATCAAATGTGGGCAAGAAATATCGTTTTTCATGCAATTAATGATATGAAATATTAATTTATCTGTCGTTAGTATGTTAATTTAGTGGTAAAACTGACCTGACAAGCGTTCATTGTAGCAAGCATACTTTAAAGCGCAGTTAGTCAACGACGTAGCGTAAACGTAGGTTGACGTACGTAGCAGCATATCAAATTTACTGTTGATAGAGAGAGAGAAGCAAGGGAAACATCACCGCCATGCGATAGTTTTCGTTAACACGCGAATCCCATAAGGTAGATCGTGTCTGCGTCAACCTACGTCTACGCTACGTCGTTGACTGTTTGAGCTTTTAACGTGCGTTCTGTCAAACCAACGCCAACGGCCTTTATCTCAGTATATCCAGTAAAAAAACTGTGGTGAAGTCCTTTATGGGGATAAAGTTTCCAGAGGTGAAATTTTAGGTACCACACAATTTCTTACACGCAAGGTTGCTTTTCAGCACTGTTGAAAGAAACTTAAGAAATATTTGAAAAAAAAGTTCATATAGTACATTAATTTTGAAAGAAATACCATATAATGTATGTACTCTGGTTAATAATATAAAAAAATGTATTAGAACCACCGTTTAATGTTATATTTGATACAAATTAATATTGCTGCCCCGAACGCTCTGCGCCTTGCCACTGAATAAAAGATTTACTTAAAATTACATCCCTGGTCCTTGTTCTTTCTGTATCGCATCGTGGTGAATTCACATTTCTCAGAAATTTGACAACAAAACAAAACAAAGCGAGTATTTTATTTGCTAATTTTTGCGATTTCTAT
>NW_016157235.1:232790-242490 GCF_001687245.7 Rhagoletis zephyria
GGCAAGCCTCCACCCGATATTGACCAACAGCTAAGTGGCACTAAGCAAGAGTTACATGCTGCGATTGAGCTAACAATCGAAGGTCTCGCACCAAATTTCGATGATGACGACGAAGGCTAGATCGCCAGACCAGACTCTATGCCCCCTTTCGAAACACGCTCCGATAACATTGACGCCAGCAATGACACAACGGAACTTTTTTCCGATATCATCCAAATGAAAGAACCTTGGCCAAATGCTGACGACAAAGTGCAATCAAAAAAACCCAAAACTCGATAAGTCTCGGTTTAATGCGCTTAAATCGCAAATTTTCACATTTAAAAAAAATCGGAGACTAAAACTGCGCCGCGTCGTTAACGGCGACCCAAAAATATTAAGTCGGTGTGAACAAACACAATTTCGAGTTAAATCACAATTCAGCGACTTTAAATCGTGTTGTAAATTTAAGCCTTCTTCAAAAAACTTGGCATAAGTGTTGTAAATTCTTTGTTGTACAATAAAGCTAGTTGTACAATAAATTGAGCGTGTTTATTTAACAATTCAGTGAAATGAGTCTGAAAGATTTAGAAAATCGTCGAGAATTCAAGAATAATCGTAACAGTAGCAATCCTTTGTACATTAAAATAAGCAAAATATGAAAGACCGCTAACAAACTACTCAACATATTTTTGATAAACTTTAACGACCAAACCTTTCTAACGTACAATTGTATCCTGATTCTGAATATCATAATAAATAGTTAATCTGGGTCAGACCTAGTTTCTAAAATATCGGTGAAAATATGTAAAACGCATTGTTGCGACACATTACGTTACATATGTGCATCGCAAAGTTGTATTTGTCGGTTTTACATTTGAGAGAAATTTGTAAAAAAAGACTGACATGCTCATAAATTATAATATTAAAGAAAAAATTCGCTACTTTTAAAAAGTTTCAGATTCGACTACCTTGAAATCAGAAAAAGTGTTCGGAGAAAAAAGTTAGCCAACTTATGCTACAGAGAATTCTATTACACAAATTTTAGGCCCACCAACGCAGCTATTCGATGTATTTTCGATTTCATACCTTTGATTTTCTACATTGCGGAAAATTCAAAAATCAAAAACAACCATGATTTTTAAGAAACAGCTTAAAAGGGTTGAATTTAATATTGGCATATACTACACATATGTACATACATGTGCATTAAGGGGCTCTACGGAAAAAATTTGGTGTTGCCATTCAAATAACAAAATATTATCTACTTCAAAACATCCACCAAAATATTTTGGCTCAATTGGCGACTAGTGGATTTGCCAATTTGATGCTTCACAGCAAAGTTATAGTCAAACTGCTGTTGATTTTCTGCTCCTGCGCTGCCTTCAGTGTGCAAACCTATACCACATATGTAGATCTACCACATATGTTTAAAAATTTGGATTTCTACCACATCTAACACCCAAGGGTTAAAATCTACCACATATTTGGTTAGAAAATTGTGTACAATTTTCACATAACTCTTAACTTGCAATTCAATTCTAATAAAAAATATGAAAATTAATCAATACATTTTTAAAAATGTATATCATGAATTTGGCTTTAAATATGTCTGTGCTTAAAATTTTTAAGACTCCAAAAATCCGCTTAATTATATTTGCTAAAGTATTATGCAATGGAAAGTAGTTATTTGTTCCGCTCTATGGTTTAATTACACATGGGTGAAAATTTTTCAACTGGACCTCGGATTTCAATCAAGTTCGAATTTTTGCGTGAAAATTTGTCGGTAGAGAGGTTTATAGATGTGAAAGGGATTCTGAGATTTTTTTTTTTTTAATTTTAATTTTTAAAGTTTTTATAAGCAAATATATTTTTAAGCAAGGTTTTTTTTCAAAACTAATTTTCTCGTAAAGTATTTGACGAAATTTGATGAAATTTTTTTTCTAAGCGTAGTGACTAGATCTTTACAAGAAAAATATTTTTATAATTTAGATTTTTTTTTTAATTTAAACATTATAAATATTCAAGTTGAATTATAATTATGTTCTCAATGAGTGTTTTCCATTTCGTTTATATTTTCGAAAACTGCACTTATTGAAGACAATATCTGTAAAAAAAATGTGTTAGATCTTTTCTGTTTTTGACTTACAGCAACATTTTTCACAGCGCGCATGCATCATGAACTATGCACGCTCACCGCTTACCGGCCGTCTTCACATACTTGAAAATCTCGCTGGCGTTCTGCATTTTTCTCTCGCAAGCGAGATAGAGTTTTGTTGACTGGGCATTTGACAGCATACTTTTTCATTTGTAAAATGTCGCCAAACAAGAAGGTTCAAGCCTTGCAGGCTCTTAAAAGTTTGAGAGAATTAGAAAATCTGCATAAAGGGATGTATACTATTTTCAAATGAAAAATGGCAGCCTCTAAACTTGTATTTGCCTCCAAAATAAACGATGTTGCTACTCTGAAGAATTCTGCGAAATGAGAACACACATAGCTGTCAAACAACAAAAATGACAGTTGAAAGCAAGCGAGAGATCGCATACCGCTCGTTATGCGAGAAAAAGGATGCTTCGTACTTTTTGCGGTCTACACGTGCGGTTTCTCGAATGCGTCGTCACGCAAGCGAGATTTTCCAGCACGTGAAGACGGCCGGTTACGCACGCAACGTGTTCACTAGAAAGCCCGTACAGGAGCAACTAACAATTGGCTCATATTTCCGACTTTTAACGTAACCTCATATAATAATGATGGCATTTATGGTATTTTTAAGGCATTTTTAGGTTAAGTTTTGCATCGGAGGTATGTGTTAAAATAATCCCATTAATTCCATTTTTTTGGAGTTCACACACAACTTTAAAAACTACAATTTTTCAAAAAAAAATTCAGAATCCCTTTCACATCTATAAACCTCTCTACCCACAAATTTTCACGCAAACATTCGAACTTGACTGAAATCCGAGGTCCAGTTGAGAAATTTTCACCCACAACGCAAAAATAAAAGTTTATTAAAGGATCGTACATTTTGTCAACTTAATAAAATGAGTTGCTAGTCAGAACTGTAGACATTTTAAGTCTGGCAAAACACGCCCAAATACTTAATTACAAACTATGTGTATACGCCCATTAAAAATATAAATTAGAAAATCTACCACATCTTACTCAAATCTACCACATTTTTTTGCTGATTCTACCACACTAAAATAAAAAGAGGGTTGTACACTGGCTCTTTGTGCTTTCACAAATTGCTTTCGAAATTTCATAGCAAAGCGGCAGCCAAAGCATTTGTTTTTTTCTGAATTGCTATTGCTTTGCTTTCGATATCACACATGCCGAAGTCAAAGCACAGCACAAGCAAATTAAATAAAAATATTACAGAATTTTCAAACCCTGTTTATTATTTTAATAAAACTTTTTCCTGCAAGACAACAAAAAACTTTTGGAAATGCTGCCTATGAACAATATTACCTGATAAATTTTAATCCGAAAGATTCCCTTTAAAGTATTTCTTTCACAAGTATAATAAGCAGAATTCAAAAAAAAAATATGCAAAAATTCTTTTTGACGAAAAACTGCGGAATCGGACTTTTATAATTGTATATGATTCATATTATTGTAATAACATTCTGGTGCGTCAAGCCAAGTACAGAGTTCCGTTGCGAATTAGCCAGCTACGAGTAAAGTTACTAACGTCCATATAAAACCCGATTTATTTAAATCTCGATTTATAATACGACTCCGTTTAAAACCCGCCTAAATTTTTTCCATTTGTTCACAAAAATAATGAGACTTGCGGTTCGTCGTAATTGTATTTTACGACTGAGATTTAAGCTGCGGACAATGAGCTGAATGCCATGCGAAAATTTCAATTTTGCCTTTTCCCAATAAATTTTGTGTTTTGGTTTCCAAAGATGGAAGCAATTGGCGATTCAAAAAAAACAAGCTGGTCTGTTAAATGTCCAAACCAAAAGGAAGCATGGTGATTTCTTGAAAAGGAGTTGAATTCGTCACCGATTTCCAAGGTAAACGTTTTCATTCCCCATTCTGATAGGGCTTTATAGTTTTCTGTGCCTTTATAAACATTCCGATTAGACAAGAATCTCGTAAGCTAAATTCAAAAATATCAAAGCTGGTCTCCCCAAAGGCTTCGCCGCGAATAAACAGTCGCGTCACTTCACCGGTGGGGGCAAGCCTCCACCCGATATTGACCAACAGCTAAGTGGCACTAAGCAAGAGTTACATGCTGCGATTGAGCTAACAATCGAAGGTCTCGCACCAAATTTCGATGATGACGACGAAGGCTAGATCGCCAGACCAGACTCTATGCCCCCTTTCGAAACACGCTCCGATAACATTGACGCCAGCAATGACACAACGGAACTTTTTTCCGATATCATCCAAATGAAAGAACCTTGGCCAAATGCTGACGACAAAGTGCAATCAAAAAAACCCAAAACTCGATAAGTCTCGGTTTAATGCGCTTAAATCGCAAATTTTCACATTTAAAAAAAATCGGAGACTAAAACTGCGCCGCGTCGTTAACGCCGACCCAAAAATATTAAGTCGGTGTGAACAAACACAATTTCGAGTTAAATCACGATTCAGCGACTTTAAATCGTGTTGTAAATTTAAGCCTTCTTCAAAAAACTTGGCATAAGTGTTGTAAATTCTTTGTTGTACAATAAAGCTAGTTGTACAATAAATTGAGCGTGTTTATTTAACAATTCAGTGAAATGAGTCTGAAAGATTTAGAAAATCGTCGAGAATTCAAGAATAATCGTAACAGTAGCAATCCTTTGTACATTAAAATAAGCAAAATATGAAAGACCGCTAACAAACTACTCAACATATTTTTGATAAACTTTAACGACCAAACCTTTCTAACGTACAATTGTATCCTGATTCTGAATATCATAATAAATAGTTAATCTGGGTCAGACCTAGTTTCTAAAATATCGGTGAAAATATGTAAAACGCATTGTTGCGACACATTACGTTACATATGTGCATCGCAAAGTTGTATTTGTCGGTTTTACATTTGAGAGAAATTTGTAAAAAAAGACTGACATGCTCATAAATTATAATATTAAAGAAAAAATTCGCTACTTTTAAAAAGTTTCAGATTCGACTACCTTGAAATCAGAAAAAGTGTTCGGAGAAAAAAGTTAGCCAACTTATGCTACAGAGAATTCTATTACACAAATTTTAGGCCCACCAACGCAGCTATTCGATGTATTTTCGATTTCATACCTTTGATTTTCTACATTGCGGAAAATTCAAAAATCAAAAACAACCATGATTTTTAAGAAACAGCTTAAAAGGGTTGAATTTAATATTGGCATATACTACACATATGTACATACATGTGCATTAAGGGGCTCTACGGAAAAAATTTGGTGTTGCCATTCAAATAACAAAATATTATCTACTTCAAAACATCCACCAAAATATTTTGGCTCAATTCAAGGTTAACCGTGAGTTGGACCGCGTTGAAAATGTACCTAAAAATCGATTTCCTTACTGATGAAAATTTAAATCGTAAAGTCTTCCGTCCAGTAAAGGTCTCACATAATTGAAAAGTTTAAATCTAAGACAAAAAACTGCAGGCATATTTAAAATGCTGATATTTTTAATGCAATTTATCGAAAATTTCGTAATACAGTTAGGGTTGCCAACATTTTGTAAGAAATTTATAGTACTTTTTCAAAAAAATCTGAAAAATATAGTACACTTAAAATATATATAGTACTTTTTTAAAGAAAAAGTAAAAATGCTTTTTAAGTGTACATCTTTTTATACATCTTACAAAAAAATATATATTCCTTTGAAAGTATCATATGTTTCATCGCTAGCATTATTTAAATTAATATAAATGAAAATTTCATTTTTTATTAGTGAGATATTCGCTTTATTTCTCTCATCTCACCATTTCAAATTCTTATTGGAAAAAACTCTTTCTATGAATTCCGAAGTTGCAGGAATAGAGAGCATAAGCGAAATAATTTTAAGTAAATTTGGTAAATCTTTCAAAGTATTTTTAAAAATGTTGCCATTTTTGATCTGTGGGCCAATTATTTTAAAGTATATTTATTTTAATATTGATATTTCAGTAGAAATGTCATCCATTTTAGATCGTTTCTTTCTTACAAATGACTGAAATATATTTATATTTATAACTGAAGAAATATAGTATTTTTTTCCAACATTATATAGTTCGCAGACCCAAAAAAATGTACAATACTATATATTAAAGTACAATTGGCAACCCTAAATACAGTTGCCATGAAAATTGGAATAACTAGCAAATATTTCTTTCTGGGTTATCATTGAAAATGATAATTACGAATGAAAACAAAAAAAAAATCCAACCTGTATAAATATTTAGCCTTGTTACTCGGACACTGGTAACTTTTTATGAACAATTTACATATACACTACTTTAAGCAACCGAATGCCCCCCTTTCAATGACTTATAAAACTTTGTTTTCGGATAAGTAGTATCAAAATGGTCCAAACTCTACATTTTGATGGCGATTTGAAAAATTTGAGCATGCAGCTTTTCTTAACTTTACTGTATATGAACATATGCATATAGACATGTATATTCCGCGAGGGCCTCGAAAGAGTATATTCAAGTGTTTTTCTTTTGCCATATGTGTAATCTAATTAAATTTACTAGTTTTAGAAGCTGACTAGCTAACAACAGAACAAACCTATCCGAAACTAATAAGTATATTGGAAAATAAGTTCAAAAAACGAAACTAAAAAGGACTTTTAAGATGATAAAATGCGAAAATCAGAGCTTGTATTATTCCCAGAAATTTCTTAACTCGGATTAGATACCTAGGTAAGGGTATATGAGATGAATGTAAAGAACCATCGCTCAGTATCTATGAAAAATTCCTACTGGGTTGGAAATTAACCATTTGGTCGCTAGGAAGAAATAGTACGTCATCTCCAGCCTACAATGTGTCCAAATAACACCTCTACTTATTCCTCAAAATTGCGGGCTTACGAAAAAAATATTCCAAAGCGGTGGGGGTTCTACTGTACATTTAAATAATATTGGAAATAAAAGTGTACAATACCAGATAATAAGGGCGGCGAAAATAAAATAGAAGAACTAAGTCCAAGAAAGCAAAAAACGGCACAACATGGGAATTTATAAGTTCTAAATAAAATTTGTTATCGAAAAAGATCCTAAGTTTCATATGACGAAATCATTTAAAATATAATTTTATAAAAAAATAAATAAAATGGAATAAGTGCTTTACAGTTGAACTTATTCTTACATCTGAGAAGTATATAATTTGAGATATGTATGTGCAAATGTTATAAAAATTTGCTTAACAACCGGAACGCACAGTAATACTTCCAATATGGAAAACAATCCAACAATTTTGTATATTCACATTTATATATTGCTAAAAACATTCCAATTAGAACCCAACAAAAATACGATATATATACTTTAATAATGAGACAACAACAGCGAAATAAAACAGTGAGTACCTTCAAAAAATTCGTTTGATGAGTACTTACGTGTAGCCATTGCGTTAACCACGTTTAGATAACGTTAAAGTTGAGCGGGAATACGTAAGAGATTTTAACATATCGAAGTGGTTGTGGTTTATGGTTGATTGGTAGTCGGTTTTACGATGGGAAGTGGTTGGAAGTTTTTGGTTTTGTTTCGATTTGGCAATTAAGCACATAATTCATAAATCGCAATTCGCATTTTTTCGCAAATGATGTGATCATTCGAATTGAAATGAGTTGAGTTTTCGATTATTCGTTTGATTTTGTTTTTGATATTGACAGATCGAATCGTTTTTTTAAGTTCGGTTTGAATCGTTACAGTACAAAAGTTCGGGTGGAATTAATTGATCGATTATAGCGATACGAACGAAGGGAATGTAACGTGTTATAAAAGACAAAGTAATTAAGAAGAAAAGAATTAAGAGAAGATTAAATATTTTAATTATTTATTTAAAATGTATTTTGAATAGCAATGATTATAATTTATAAAATTTATATCGATAATATAAATATTAGAATTGCATAATTAGTAAAAATTAATTTTAGAGGAAAATGCGTTGAAATAGTAAGAAATAAAGCAATGCGGTTTCTGAGTAAATAATAGCTGCTAAGAATTCGCTAACACTACTTTTTTAATTAATTTAAGAAATTAAAAAAAGCAAACGAAAATATTGAAAAAGTACTAATTAATTTAGGTTAAGAAGTTAAGGAAAGCATGCAGATAATCGAATTAGGAAAACCTAAATATCGAATATTTTAAATAATATACTTAATTAGTATACTTTTCGGATTAATAAATTTCCATCCATTAACTAATAAAAATAATTTAGTGGAAATTAAAGATTTTCATATTTCGAAATTTGAATGCATTTCAAAAAAAGAGCACAAATATTTGCATCGGCGAGCTTTAGATCATTCGCATGCGAGGCTTTCACTGAGTTGAATTTGACTTAATTTCGAAAGTAATGTATGCCATTTTAAACAAGATTCACAGATTTGAAATATGATAACATTGTCAGAGTTAGCAAGTGTTATTAAATGTTGAGTATTTGCAGGGAAAGCGTTTTTATAGTATTTCCATAGAGTGTGTGTGTTTTGTACTATATAGTAATATGTATACATTCATATATACGTACATATGTCCAGTAGAAAACAGAAGTAGTATAAAGCAATTACGGACGCCCTTCTCTAGAATGAAGAGGGCCTTACCATATCCATGATATCCTTAATAATTTTTTATATGAAACAGGCCTAATTGTAAGGCATTGCGTTTCTGCTTTCGCGAGAACAGCTCATAGAAGTATAGTATATTTTGCTTAGCTGCCCATCCATCGAAAAAGCACTTAAGCGAATTTTCTATCCTACTTCAATGAGGAAGGTAACACAATCCCTATGAAACCAAATAAGGGAGGTGCACTTCCCACGTAGAAATTACTGCTAGCGAAATATTTTCCGAATGATATCTAAATATCTATATAACTACATAAATTGATAGCCGTTTTCATTGTTCTGCGAGATATGCAAAATAAATAAAAGCTTGTAAAATTAGGGTAAGTATAGAGCCAGTGTAGGTAAATGTAATAATTTCTTTGATAATTGATAATAATTGCACAATTTTTAAGACAGGTATCGCCAATGTGCAGGTATATTGAATGCATCTTTCAGAGGAGTTTCCTTATAAATGTTAAAAATAATGCCGCTGATACGCATTTTGGCGAAGGTTTCTTAAAGTGCACTTAAGCATAAAGGCAGCAAAGAAAAATATAGTGTACTTATTTTTTATATGCAACCTATTCAATTGAATACGATTTTGCTCAGAGCTTCACACATGCTCTTTCATAATTAAGAAAAACCAATAACAAACAAGTAAGAAAGTCTAAGTTCGGGCGAAGCCGAACATTAAATACCCGGCGCAAGTATTAAAGATATGTTTTCCACCTTGCCGAAAGCTACCGCTACATGATAAGCCGGGGTGTATACATTTTAAGTAAATTAGCGTCCTTAAATTTCGACATATTGAAATTTCAAGCATTTCTGAAATTTATTGTTATTTGAAAAGCGGCCGTAATTTAAGACCGATTTCAACAATTTTCAACGGTTTGCTTTTATGTGGCAAGCACAATAACCATACCGAGTTTGGTACAAATTGCTAGAACGGTTAGCGAGATACATATATGTAATCACAAG
>NW_016157235.1:244052-267770 GCF_001687245.7 Rhagoletis zephyria
CTGTGCACACGATAACTCGAGTAAAAATTGAGATATCTTAATGAAACTTGGTACGTGAACTTCTTTTGGGTGTAGGACGGATGGTATTGAAAATGGGCGAAATCGGACACGGACGGACGGACGGACGGACGGACGGACAGACAGTCACCGCTTAATCGATTTCTCTTTTCATTCTGATCATTTATGTATACATTTGTCTATATCTATCTCGATTCGTTTTGACTGTTACAAACAACCGTTATGTGAACAAAGTTATAATACCCTTGTGCACAAGTGCGCTCGGGTATAAAAAGAAATATTATTCGTTGGGTATAACGCGACTCGAAAATAGTAGCAAACATCTCTGCACACTCAGCCAGAGCCATATATGAACATAAATGTGTTTTCAAATGTTTATTTGAATCAAGTTTGTTACAATCGTTCAAACAAACTTATTTTAAAACTAGTCTAGCTCCTGTTAGTTTATTTGCTTAACAAGTTGCTTACTCACTTCTCTGTTCTGTACTACCTTATCAAGGAAACGTGGAGGTGTTTTTATGGAGGTTTGTGATGTGCAAGTGTTTAACAAGAAAATTGACTCGGCTGAATGACGATTTTTTACTAGGGCTGGCAAACTATAGTTTCCGGTACTATTGCCAAAAACCATCGACAGTTTTTCGGTAGTATCGGTATAATATAAGAGTGGAGCTCCACACCAGACGTTTGCGGTTTTCTGGCATTCAGCACTTTATTAAGCCTATGAGGCCTGGAGCTCTGTTTTAATAACTAGGGCTACTTGAAGTAGGCTCTGAAAATGAATTGATCAATGAATTTGAATAAAATTACCATAAATCTTTTTAAAAACTTCTTTGAGGAGACATTTGGGAACACATTTTCAAACCTATTTTTCATTTCACCAAACACCATACAATCATAACTCGTGCTATCAGAAAATGTTTGGTTTTTTTTCCGATTCATAATGTAAAAAAGTTTGGTCTTCTTCCGTTTTTCTTTCCTGTATCCTCACTCGCGAAAATTTTTGATGCAGATGAGGCGATTTTGCCATACAACACGAGCAGTTTGATGAAACTTCAATATAATAATAATAACTAGAGGGCCAGCTACTGTCAAAATTTGACAGTTTTTCTAGTTTTTAGGGGCCTTGGAGAGGGTTTCTAACTTAACACGTACCAAAACTTATACGGTACAAATTAACCTACCGGAACATCTTCTGCTTTGGAACTAAAACGAAACTAAAATTTTTTTATCTTAGAAGGTCTTTGGACTTCAGCAGGACTTAGAATTGGCCCGATACCTTTCACGTTATCGGTAAATATTAATGATTTGATACATATCGATAGTTCGATGAATTTCAAAAACACTAAAATCCGGTAACTCAACAAAATTCGTTAACTCGACCAATTTCAATAACTGTCAAATTCGAGGGCTCGATAAATTTCGATAACTCAAAAATGTAAATTCTTTGGATACCTTTAAAAATTTTTACTTTTGACAGCTCCACATTTTTCGAAAGCTATCGAAAAATTTTAATAACTCATTACCCTCTGTTAGCACGATAAAATCCGATAAGCAGTGATAAATCAATAAGCTTATATAATCTTGAAATTTCGATTAATGGATATATTTTGAAAATTCCATAAACTTCGATTCTATGAATCAATCAATTTCAGTACATCAATAATTATCGATAACTCTGTAAGTTGAAAGAACTCCATGCATTACTACAACTCGATAAATTTCGTTAAGTCTATAAATAATGATAATTCAATAAATATCGGTAACTTGATACATTTCTTTAACTTGACAAATTTCGATAGTCCCACATGTTTTTATAGCTCGATAACTATCCGTAAATTTGGACAACTAAGTTTCTGCTTCTATAAATTTCGACAACTCAATAAACATTGATCAATTTGAATAATTCGATACCATGTGATAACTTAATAAGCATGGATAAATTTCGATAATTATAAACTTCGATGATTCGATAAATTTCGGTAACTTTTATGGAAAATTTCAATTCAGTTACCCTAATTCCTATGTATTTCTCATTGTCTCCATTTTCGCCTTTATCTTCACTTTTAAAAGAAAGTCTTCATCGTTATCACTTGTTTCTTCATCTTTTTATATATCTTTATTTCAAAGTTTAATTTCAAATACGAAGTGAAACAAAATGCGAAACAGCTTAAATTGAACAGGCTGCAAAAACAACCATACACAAATATGGACATTTTTAAACAACGATTTTCAACCAATTTCGAAGCTATAAAAACACTCCTCATCTACAGAAAATTACCTTTCCAACGGTGTTCTTGGGTTTGAAATCGGTAAATTTACCTTGGTCTTCATCTTTGTTTTTATCTTTCATATCTATGCTTTGATCCTTTTCTTTATCTATTCACGTAGATGAGATGAGGTGTGATGACGTGATAAGATGTGACGTTATTTTACGTCATATGATAGGATGTCATGTCATGTGCTGCCATATCCTGTGATGTCATGTCATATGATGTCGTACCATATGATGTCATAGCATGTGAAGCCACGTTATGTAATGCGATGTCATGTCATACGATGTCAAGTCATGTGATGTCATGCTATATAATGTGATGTCATATCATATGATGGCATGTCACGTGATATCGTGTGATGTGATATCATATTATGTGATGTAATATCATGTGATGTCTCGTCATATCATGTGATATAATGTGATGTGATGTCATGTAATGTGATCGCCTCCCATGTTCCGATTATTAAATCGGTAGCCCTGTCGATAACTGTTTCAACAAAAATACCGATAACAATATCCATAAACATATAGAAAAATACAACGATTGCAAAATCGATTTATTCATCGATAGATATAACAATCATCAGTGTCGATTATTGTACATATCGATAACAATATAAATTACCAAATCGATAACAAAATCAATTATTTAATCGATTATTATACCGATAACAATATCCATTATTGTATCGATAACAATATCGATTATTATATCGATAACAATATCGATTATTATATTGATTACAATAGCGGTTATTTAATCAATAACAATATCGATAACAACATCGATTATTTTATCGAGCGCAATATCGATTATTATATCGATAAAAATATCGGGTTTTATATCGATAACAATATCGATCTTCATCCTCATCCTTTTCTTCTTATTTATCTTTATTTTTGCATATTCCTCTTCACCTTTACCTTAAAGTGTTTAAATTTACTTTGATCTTCGTTTTTGCCCGTACCTCTAGGCATCTTTGTTTTTGTTTTTATTCTCAAACCGCTAAACCGCTGAGAACCATTTCCATGTGCTTTATTTGAATTTGACAATTTACTCCCAACCAACCAACGGCCGCTAAAGAAGTTTCACTTCATAAATTCAAGAAATGTTCTTACCCTAATTCTTATGTATCTGTCATTGTCTCCATTTTCGTCTTTATCTTCGCTTCTACCTTCTTTTTTTTTGACTTCATCGTTATCATTTATTTCTTCATCTTCATATTTATCTTTATTTCAAAGCTTAATTTCAAATGTGTAGTGAAACAACAGGCGAAACATGTCAAATTGAACATGTTGCAGCAACATCTATACACAATTCGAAAATGTTTAAACGACGGTATTGGCCGTAATTTTCAACCAATTGTAAACCGTAAAACTTTGCTCATCTACGGAAAAATGCCTTTCCAACGGTGTTCTTGGTTTTGAAATCGGTTCGGTAGAATCGCCAAACGAACGGAGACAAAATTTATGTTAGCGTATTAATATATAGATAATAGGTTGGCGCTTACACATATGTTAGTGTTTGGCCGAGCTTCTCCTCCGATTTGTGGCGTGCGCCTTGATGTTGTCACACAAAGGGGAGGAACCTACAGTTTTACGCTGACTCCGAACGGCGATTGTTCTTTTATGAGAAGCTGGTTTTCATGGCAGAAATACACTCGGAGGTTTGCCATTGCCTGCCGAGGGGCGACCGCTGTTAGGAAAAAACTTGTTTCTATATTTTTGCGATGTTGCTTTGAACCCCGGCCCTGCGGAGTGGAAGCGTGCACTTCTTACCACTACACAGCAGCGGCCGCCAAACTTCAATATAGCGAACAGAAAATTAAAAAATTTTGATTTTAGTTCAAATTTCCCTCAAACGACTTGTCAAACCTCCAGGCACACTCATACACTACGCAACAGGTTTGAGCTAAAGGGAAATTTCGTCATGTTTGACAAACCGTTTGTGCAATGCATTTCACGCTTAAGAAGCCAAGCAGATGATTTTATATATCATTGTTATGTTCGATATCTGCCTAATAAACCGTGTTTGAATACGCATCTTCAAAAGGATTTAAAGTGCTATTTTTGTTGCGAACTGTCGTGCAATTGGTTTCATTTTCAAGAGGACGTTAGGCCCACCTAATAAAGTTCCTAATCGAGTAACTGTTCTGCATTCATAAGAAAAACGCCTTGATATGTATAAAATCAATTAATTGCTAGAAAATGAAGAAAAAAGACAAAATCATGGTTTCTGTCGATAGTCGATAATTGTCCGACTATCAATAGAATTATCGTCAGATGTTAACCATCGATAGTAGTGTCGATAGTACCGATAGTTTGCCAGCCATACCAGGCACTGATAAAATCTGATGTGCAAATGTGTATAAGTATATCTGTGTACGGATCGGTAAAGCATTAGGTGATTCAGTTACATACGAATGTACATTAGAGTGGTCCAAAAATGCTTGTGGAAAAAGTAAAGTCTGAATTTTTATGCTCTCACACCCTAGGATTGTTCTATATCGAAAAAATATACCCCGATTTGTGTACCTTTCATGAGCATGAAATGGTATTATAACATTGGTCCGAAGTATGTAAGTACCAGAATAAGAAGAGATAGACCCATTAAAATGTATACTTAAATCATCAGAACGTCGAGCTGAGTCGATTTAGCGGTGTCCGTCTGTCTGTATGTCTGTCTGTCCGTCTGTTTGTAGGCATGTATTTATCGCCTCCATTCAACTGATTTTTCAGATATAGGGTGTTACTGTAAAACTCTTTTATTTGGACAGCTAAAACCGATAAATTCCGTAAGCTATTTTATAAATAATAATGCAAAGTCTACTGAGAAAATCGTCAAAATCTATGCTGTATAAGCTTTATCTCTTATACCACTGGTTGTTCAGATACCAGTTTTTGCGATATATCTCCTTTATATAGGAAGCTAAGCCCATTAAATTGTGTTTCCGGTTTACGTACCGATCACACAGCAGTGAAAATTACTTAGATTGGTGCTATATAAGGTATATCTTCCATACCTCTGATTGTTTAGATATGATTTGTTATATATTTTATATATGTATATGTTGTACATAAAGGAGATTAATCGCAAAAACTGGTATCTGAACATACAGTGGTATAGGAGGTAAAGCTTATACTGTATAGATTTTGACGATTTTCTCAGTAGACTTTGTATTATTATTTATAAAATAGCTTACGAAATTTATCGGTTTTAGCTGTCCAAATAAAGGAGGTTTACAATAAAATCCCATATCTGAACAATCAATTGTATTCTAGCAATAAATAGGTTATAGTGACCTGAACTTTGTTCATTTTACTGAAAACTTTCTGTTGATAATGTGTGAAAATAGTGCGAAATTTGATGCTCCTAGCTGCATAAATGGGAGAGTTATCACGAAAAATCTCATATCTGAAAAATCAGTTGTATGGGAGCTATATGTTATATCGTCCGATTCTTCCGGTTCCGACAAATGACGAATACATTACAAAAATACACCCACTTACCAAATTTCATCCGGATATCTCGAAAACTGAGAGACTAGATCGCATACAAACAGACGGAAAGACGAACATGTCTAAATCGACTCAGCTTGACGTTCTGATCATTTAGGTATACATTTTAATGGGTCTATCTCTTCTTATTCTGATACTTACAAACATCGGACCACAGTTATAATACCATTTCATGCTCATCAAAGGTATATAGGGGGTTTAGTTTTTCGATATAGAACAATGCTAGGGTGTGAGACCATTAAAATTCCGACTTTACTTATTGTGAGCCATCCATACATACATAGATAAGTTAGCCTAAAATTAAACATTAATTCTATTAATTTTTCATTTTCAATTAAAAATCCAGTAACACCGCCTTAAATGATTTCGTCTTGCTAGCATTCTTACTAGGAATGTTAATCCCGGGATCCCGCACTTTTTAAGGTCTCGAAAATACCGGGATTCCTGGCAAGTAATCCCGGGAGGTGTAATTTGCACTGATGGCAATAACAGAAACTCATTTTCTTGACCGGTATGGCTATATTTCTTTTTTTATTTAATAATTAATAATAATTAATATTTTTTTATAAATGTATAGCTCATTATACATATAACACCGCGCGATAGTAAATTTTAAACACAAATATCAATATATTCGCGAAACCATGCGCCAAATATAGTAAAATTTCGTTTTTAGTTTTCCACTCTGACGCCAGTAATTTAAAAATGATTTGAGTGCTTAGAGAAGTATGGGTATAAAATTAATGAGGAAATCCTCTAGAATGTAAACAGATTCAAGTTTCTGGTGCAGAAGGGCTGGTAAATATTGAAAATGTCATTTTAAAATTTTATCCTTGAAATTTCGCAATATATGTTTTTGAAAAAATTATATGTTAAGGGCAAATGTAAACTCGATAACATCCTCGAGATTCGTTGTTTTAAATTAGACAGCCTAAAAACTTCCTATTCGTCCTTGTGAATGCAAAAAATTAAAATTTTTTAAATTCTAAAGAAATTTCCTATTGCATTTGTTGCCCATAATTTTATTCTACATTCTATTGAATTTTTTTAACAGTTTTGGAATTAATCATATCCTTGAAATTACAAAGTCCTTCAAAATAAATCCTGCGGTCAGAGAGAAAAAATAAAAACGCTACTTTAACTAAAAAAAGTAGGTTTCAAACCCATTTATTATTATTTATTTCATGGTAGGAGAGCTTCTCAAATAATATAGAAGCAATTTTTTCGATTCAAGTTGTTGAAAGGTAATGAATATCCAAATCCCGGAAAAAAGCCGAAAAATTAACACCCCTAATTCTTACGTATGTCCCGGGATTTAAATATTCATTACTTTTCAACAACTTAATCGAAAAAATTGCTTCTATATTGTTTAAGAAGCTCTTTTACCATAAAATAAATAGTATATAAATGGGTTTAAAAACTACTTTTTTATTTAAAGTGGCCTTTTTATTTTTTCTCTCTGATGTCAGGATTTATTTTAAAGGACTTTGTAGTTTAAAAGATAAGATTATTTCCAAAAAAATATTTGAAAAATTCAATGCAATGTAGAATAAAAATATGGGTACCAAATTTAAGAGGCAATTTCTTTAGAATTAAAAAAAAAAATTTTTTGGATTCACAAGGACGAATAGGTAATTTTTTAAGCTGATAAAGTTAGAAGGACGAAAATCGAGGATGTTATCCAGTTTATGTAAGTCCTTAACATGTAATTTTTTCAAAAACAAATATTGCTTATTTCAAGGATAAAATTTTATAAGCTCGTGTTCAATACTTACCAGGCCTTATGCACAAAAAAATNTCGTCCGATTCTTCCGGTTCCGACAAATGACGAATACATTACAAAAATACACCCACTTACCAAATTTCATCCGGATATCTCGAAAACTGAGAGACTAGATCGCATACAAACAGACGGAAAGACGAACATGTCTAAATCGACTCAGCTTGACGTTCTGATCATTTAGGTATACATTTTAATGGGTCTATCTCTTCTTATTCTGATACTTACAAACATCGGACCACAGTTATAATACCATTTCATGCTCATCAAAGGTATATAGGGGGTTTAGTTTTTCGATATAGAACAATGCTAGGGTGTGAGACCATTAAAATTCCGACTTTACTTATTGTGAGCCATCCATACATACATAGATAAGTTAGCCTAAAATTAAACATTAATTCTATTAATTTTTCATTTTCAATTAAAAATCCAGTAACACCGCCTTAAATGATTTCGTCTTGCTAGCATTCTTACTAGGAATGTTAATCCCGGGATCCCGCACTTTTTAAGGTCTCGAAAATACCGGGATTCCTGGCAAGTAATCCCGGGAGGTGTAATTTGCACTGATGGCAATAACAGAAACTCATTTTCTTGACCGGTATGGCTATATTTCTTTTTTTATTTAATAATTAATAATAATTAATATTTTTTTATAAATGTATAGCTCATTATACATATAACACCGCGCGATAGTAAATTTTAAACACAAATATCAATATATTCGCGAAACCATGCGCCAAATATAGTAAAATTTCGTTTTTAGTTTTCCACTCTGACGCCAGTAATTTAAAAATGATTTGAGTGCTTAGAGAAGTATGGGTATAAAATTAATGAGGAAATCCTCTAGAATGTAAACAGATTCAAGTTTCTGGTGCAGAAGGGCTGGTAAATATTGAAAATGTCATTTTAAAATTTTATCCTTGAAATTTCGCAATATATGTTTTTGAAAAAATTATATGTTAAGGGCAAATGTAAACTCGATAACATCCTCGAGATTCGTTGTTTTAAATTAGACAGCCTAAAAACTTCCTATTCGTCCTTGTGAATGCAAAAAATTAAAATTTTTTAAATTCTAAAGAAATTTCCTATTGCATTTGTTGCCCATAATTTTATTCTACATTCTATTGAATTTTTTTAACAGTTTTGGAATTAATCATATCCTTGAAATTACAAAGTCCTTCAAAATAAATCCTGCGGTCAGAGAGAAAAAATAAAAACGCTACTTTAACTAAAAAAAGTAGGTTTCAAACCCATTTATTATTATTTATTTCATGGTAGGAGAGCTTCTCAAATAATATAGAAGCAATTTTTTCGATTCAAGTTGTTGAAAGGTAATGAATATCCAAATCCCGGAAAAAAGCCGAAAAATTAACACCCCTAATTCTTACGTATGTCCCGGGATTTAAATATTCATTACTTTTCAACAACTTAATCGAAAAAATTGCTTCTATATTGTTTAAGAAGCTCTTTTACCATAAAATAAATAGTATATAAATGGGTTTAAAAACTACTTTTTTATTTAAAGTGGCCTTTTTATTTTTTCTCTCTGATGTCAGGATTTATTTTAAAGGACTTTGTAGTTTAAAAGATAAGATTATTTCCAAAAAAATATTTGAAAAATTCAATGCAATGTAGAATAAAAATATGGGTACCAAATTTAAGAGGCAATTTCTTTAGAATTAAAAAAAAAAATTTTTTGGATTCACAAGGACGAATAGGTAATTTTTTAAGCTGATAAAGTTAGAAGGACGAAAATCGAGGATGTTATCCAGTTTATGTAAGTCCTTAACATGTAATTTTTTCAAAAACAAATATTGCTTATTTCAAGGATAAAATTTTATAAGCTCGTGTTCAATACTTACCAGGCCTTATGCACAAAAAAATTGGATCTTTTTAAATTCTACAGAATTTCGTTTTTAATTTGATACCCATACTTACGGTGACCATATTAACGAACGTAAAATAAAGGACATTTTTCCCAATGATTTTAGAATACAAACAAACAACTTGTATAATGGTAATTCAGATCAAATATTTGCCAGTTAATTATATTATTAAATTGTACAAGTTCCTCTTCTCGAAAGGCGCTGTAACCGGATTTTAACCGATTCCGAAAAATGAAACCAAATCCTTATCAAGGACTTCGCCATCCTTTGCTGCCACAATGCGTTTACCATAATTGAGCGGAGGTTTATTGTTATTTTTCAGTGGATCTGAAAACTTAGCGTGCAACACGATCCTGGCCACAACTTTCCCTGTGCTTTTGTCAACAATGAATTTTACTCAAAGTATATTACTTTTTCTGGGAAAATGTCTAAATATTAGTTAAATATTTTTTTTTTCAATTACATAAATTACCCCTTATCAGTATTATCAAGATTCGTCACCCTTAAGTGGGGTGCGAAGTAAACTGACGAAGGTTTTAATTCTGTTTTATTATGGACATTTTTATTTTTTCATATTCTATGTTTAAAAATTTACCTCTGCAAAATCCAAAGCTATTTTAAAGGACAGTTTAAGAAATAAAGGACAAATGGCGTCCTTTATTTTGACAAAAATTATAAAGGACAGGGGGTTAAAATAAAGGACTGCCCTTTAAAATAAAGGACGGATGGTCACCGTACCCATACTTCTACTGTAATCTCTAAGCCCATTTCACTGAATTTTTTAAATCATTTTTGAATTACTGAAGTCAGAGTAAAAACTAAAAACGCAATTTTACTATATTTGGTTCATGGTTTCGCGAATATATTGATTTCTGCGTGTAAAATTTACTATCGCACGGTGTTATATGTATAATGAGCTAGACATTTATAAAGAAATATTAGTTATTAAATAAAAAAATTAATATAGCCAATACTGGTCAAGAAAAGGAGTTTCTATTATTGCCATCAGTGCAAATTACAAATCCCGAAAATCCCGGGATTATTTGCCACGAATTCCGGGATTTTCGGAACCTAAAAAAGTTCGGGATCCTGGGATTGATATTCCTAGTATGTATGTTCATCAGCATATCAATGACCCGGTTCGCTAGAACATGATTAGATTTGCATTAATTTGTACTACCGTTAATTTTGGCCAGCCGTTTATATGAGAAACTGTGTTCGCGGTTATATTAAACTTAACTTACCGCAAGAATCTTAAGAACCTATAATTTTAGATTCTTAAGTTACGGGCTTAGAGAAATTGAGAGCGGTGAGAGAATTAGGCTTGGCAGATTTTAGGTTTTTATTTCTTAATAATAATTGAACGCAAAAATTTCTTTTCGGATGAATTTTTGGATTAGCATTATGGGTGACGAACTGTCAAACAGCTGGAAAATAAAATAAAAAAACAAAATAGTTTCGCTTCTGACTTAAGTTGACGTTTATAGTAATCGTTGATGTTTCTTACTGTAAGTTTAGTAGGGTTAAGTCTAGACTAACTCAGCTTTTTGTCTTGGTTTACGCGTCACATTAGAAGCAAATTTAGCTCCTACCGGGAGCTTAGACGTTTACACATCAAAAATATCTAAAGAAACAAAGATAGGTTGAAGCCTACTCGAGTTTTTCTCCTTTTGATAATAAGTTATTGATTAATTTTTCGCCGCACTAGCTACATATCCTCGTTTTAAAACCGCGTATCGTGGTTGAAAACCTCGTAACTGACATTTGTGCCATAAAAGATATTGCTCACCGGAAGCTTCTGACATCAAGCCCTTATCCATTTATACTAAAATATCGATACATGGATATAAGAAGAAATAATTAAGGATAAAAGAGGGGACCGTTTTGAAATAAGGCAAGTTTTACTCTCTCCTATAAAATTTGCGCAACCTCACACATTTACGAGGTTTTGCATTTTCTTGATACGCGGTTTCGTACTTTAAACGACGATATGTATGTACAGTGACTCCAACAACAAATCACATAGTAACTTTTTTAAATATTCGAAAGGTTTTTCAAGTAAAATTTGTTTACAAATAACTTAATAGTAAACAAAACATTTTTAAAGCAAGTTTTCTAAATACATATGAACTAGATTGGACGACAAATAAATGGTTTCCAATTATGTATCTCGACTCCGGCGCCACGTATTGGTGAAATTTTTATTGAGTTAATTAATATATATTCCATATATAAACTACCTAAATCCGGATGCAGGTTCTCAAAATTTGTATATCGACCCCTGCATCACCTACCTGAAACATTTTTTGTGGAGTTAATTCTTTCCATGTTTTAATATATGTATACACATTCCAAATATGAACCGAATCGGACCATAAATACGGGTTATTCAAATATCTGAATTCGCGCGCCACCCAGTGGATTAATTGATCTTTCAAATTGCATTGTAATCGGGTTCTAAATTAGGTTTGAAATTTTAAGTCTCAAGCTCATCGGGAAGGTGTACATATGTACCTACATATCGACGGTACTTTGGCCAAACCTCGTATCTCGTAAAATTAACTCAAAATAGTCCTTAAAATATTGTGATTCCTTATATAATATTCTTAATTAACCGAAAAGTACAAAACCAAAACCAAACAAATCAAAGTTTCACACTCAATACAAAATTATGAAAAATGCAACAAATATTCATCAAAATTTCAAAATTTTTAAATACTCATTTATTAGCTTCACCTACATGCAAGGCCGTATTTAAGGCGCGGGGAGGAGGGGGGGGGGGGGGGGGGGNGGGGGGGGGGGGGGGGGGGGGGGGGGGGGGGGGGAGGTGTAGGTATTCTGGATTTTAAGGCACTAAAACTTGGAAAAGGAAAAATGAGCTTTAAAAAAGGCATACATTTATTAATTTTGTTTTGTACTTCCTTTATGTACAATGTGAAGGTCCAATTAAAAATATAAAAAAATACATACAGTGGTCAAAAAATTATAACCGAACCACCTTTTGCCAAGCTTTAACGAATTATTTTTGTTGTTATTGAACTTTTGTTATTTTTTTAAATAAAAATATAGTTCATTCTTTAACGAAACCCGTGTAAATCCAAAGTGCACTATGTAAATTTTTTTCGATTTTTAGTATTTGGTGAGTAACGTACCAGTATTTAAAGTAGTTTCATGTCCACTAACAATACAGTGCAAAATCTTTCTATTTTCTGAAAAAATAGCATCAAATGTTAACGACTATTGCAAAAATCGCTATAACACTTATTTATACACTTTCAAAAGTCTCCATCTTCTGATGAACTTAGAAAACTGCAAGAACACGTGGTAGTTTCGGTGCCTAGTGGAAGGCGTCGTAAAAGAGAAGCAGACCAATCTTCACGGAAGAGAGAACGCGAAAAGCTAAAAAAAGATAGCTATGTAAAAGCTCCTGTTTCAAAACTCGCTATATTACATTTTTATACCCGAACGCACAAGGGTATTATAACTTTGTTCACATAACGGTTGTTTGTAATAGGCAAAACGAATCGAGATAGATATAGACAAATGTATACATAAATGATCAGAATGAAAAGAGAAATCGATTAAGCGGTGACTGTCTGTCCGTCCGTCTGTGCACACGATAACTCGAGTAAAAATTGAGATAGCTTAACGAAACTTGGTAAGTGCACTTCTTTTGGGCGTAAGACGAATGGTATTGAAAATGGGCGAAATCGGACAATAACCACGCCTACCTCCCATACAATGGTAATTTTAAGAAATACGAAAGCTGCGATATTTTAGTAACTACTAAAGATAATTCACTCAAAATTAATATTTACAATGATTTTTAGATGAAAAATAAGAATATTAAAATTTTTTGGAAAATGGGCGTAGCCACGCCTACTTATGGTTACATGTGTATACCTTGGTAACCCTTGTACCAATTTCTTCCGAACTTGGCACAGTTGTTGGCCTTGGTATAACATATAAAACGGCCGAAAATTTTTAAAATCGGACAATAACCACGCCCACATCCCATATAACGGTAATTTAGAGAAATACGAAATCCTCGATAAATCAGTAAATATTAAAGCTAATTTATACAAAATTGATAATTGCAACAATTCTTTACCAAAAACTACGTTTATGATAAAATTTTGGAAAATGGGCGTGGCACCGCCCACTTATGATCACATATATGTATATCGGTAACCGTTCTACCGATTTGTACCAAACTCGGTGTGGTTATTGTGCTTGCCACATAAAAGCAAACCATTGAAAATTGTTGAAATCGGACTAAAATTACGGCCGCTTTTCATATAACGGTAAATTTCAGAAATGCTTGAAACAGCAATATTTCGAAATTTAAGGACGCTAATTTACTCAAAATTTATACACCCGGGCTTACCATCTAGCGGTAGCTTTCGGAAAGGTGAAAAAACATATATTTAATACTTGCTCCGGGTATTTAATGTTCGGCTCCGCCCGAACTTGGACTTTCTTACTTGTTATTTATAAAATTTGCAAAAACTACCACACTGCGATTTTGTTTTTTAATGTTATTAGGCTCTTGTTTATCCAAATTTTCAGATAATAAAGCGAAATATACAATTTGGATGTTACTTGTTGTTGTAGACGTTTTTTTAATTTATGGCTCATTATTTTATAAAATCACATAACGCTGTTTGCAAGTGGATTTGTGCAATATTAAAAAAAAAATTCAACAAACTTTCGTACAAATTTCGAACTTTTAAAAATTCTAAAAAATCAATCGACATTTTTAGCCATTTGAAACTTGTACTTTATTCTACTAGAATGCAATGGGCTACAAAACGGCATACTCAGAATTTAATTAAAAAACTCGAAATTTTAACGAAAATTTGTAGAATTTTTTTTTTAATTGCATACATTTTTAAGGCAGTGTCACTCGATAGGTACATTTGTACAGATTTGTAAATTTGTATATTGGGCTATTGGTAAAAACAAAAATGGGACAATTTCTTTTTTTAGTCAAAAGATTGGTACAATACAGCGATGTTCTATTGAAAAATTTCAATAAACTAAGTTTTTTGATTGGGATAGTGAAAAATATTTTGGGTGTTCACACAATTGGGATACGATTTACATCAAATTTTTCCACATACCCAATCTTGTGACGCTGCATTTAAACTTGTATTTATACGGATGTTGGGAAAGAACGAACTATAAAAAACTAACCGAAATTAAAAAACAACAAAAATAATATTTTAAAACTTGTCAAAATTTGGTGCGGCTATAATTTTTTCGACTACCGTACATAAGTTGGCTATGATTAATCGGCCGTGCTAGCATAGTAGCACAATGCCACTCATATTTGACTTACAAACAAAATACGGGCAGGAATTTCAAGATTTTAACCCTGTTTTTGTGAAAAATGTTATTTTTATCAGTATTTTTCTTTTAATCGAATTATGTTGAAATAAAAGTGAAACTAAAAAAAAATAATGGTTAGAAGTGCGCAAAGCTTGAAAACGAACAGCTTCCCATTAGAACAAAATCGTCGTTCAGAGTCGACATAAAACTGTAGGGACCCCTTTTGTGCCACAACATTAAGGCACACGCGACAAATCGGAGGAGAATCTCGGCCAAACACTAACTTATTGTGTAAGCGCCTATCTATCTATTATTATTACAACACGTAGAGATTGAGATGTTGACTTAAAACACCGAGGTCGCGGGTTCAAATTCCACAACATCCTAACTATATTACAAATTTCTGCTATTCAAAGCCCAATTTATATCGGGAAGAATTGTTATTAGCATTATCCTTGTAATGTGAGTTTATGACATTCGATACGATACTAGGGTTCTGGTACTCGATTCCAAAAAATATCGTTTTAAAACTATCGAGTAGAAAATATCGGTATCGAATGCCAAAAGTATCGATATGGTATCGTATCGTATCGAAATTCGTGTCCCTAATTGTAGGTCCCTCTCCTTTGTGTGACAACATCAAGGCGCACGCCACAAATCGGAGGAGAAGCTCGGCCAAACACTAACATATCGTCGCCTCAGAAAACGGATGACGAATGTGCAAAATCACGATTTTGGGATTTTGATGCAGATTTACTAAGTTGGACATACTCTTTTGATTTCTGCAATCCATTTCTTTATATCTCCCTTAGTTTTTGAGATATTTCGTGCGCATTTTGTCGTATGTTACATAATATTAATGATTGGGCATGCCTTTTGTTGTATGTGCTGAAAATGCGTCACATACGACAAATTCCCATGCAAACGTACTTTTTTTTAAATCATAAAACATTTGTCGTATGTGGCACATACGACAGATTCTCATACAAATGTAATCTTTTTTTAATCATAAAACATTTGTCGTATGTGGCACATACGACAGATTCTCATACAAATGTAATCTTTTTTTAATCATAAAACATTTGTCGTATGTATTGCAAAACTACAAATAGCTGCAGAGTTGAAATATATATCAAATGAAAGAGCTGGATGAGTTCATTGGTCAGTGTTGCCATTTTTTCCTAATGACTGTAAATTTCAAAAGCGAAGAAAGTTAAAAGAAACAGGTTTTTTATTTTATTAAACATAAATAACAGAAAGCGATTCATTTACATTTAATAAAATAACATAAACCCTTTAAATTATAAATAACTAAGTACTTAAACAAAAATAGACTTTATGCAAGTAGTTTTTAAGGAAACAGCACAATCCATTTCAATTATATAAAAAATTAGGATTACCGTTAATTTGTTTATGACCCAATGATCGGATCTGATTAAAAAAGGAACATTTATGTCACATTTTGTTTTAAAGGAATCCTGTTTCATTATTTTTCGTAAATTGCTTTGTTAGTTTTTGAGCATTTGATTTGTATATCATATTAAAATTTGGGAATATCGTCATGGGCGTACCTTACAATTGCACTAGCTCTGCCGTGTACAACTTGCAGAATTGAAGGGTCGTTTACCACAATAAGTGTCAAAACATAGTGGAGCGGCGAGCAAAGAGCATCGAGCCGAGCATCGATTTCAATGGGAAAACTCATAGTGAAGAGCAAAGCGTACATACACGTTTGTAATTGGAGCTTTGCTCGATACCTGCTCTTCGCTTTGCACGCCGCTCCACTATGTTTTTACCCTAAGAAGGGTAAAACCTTGGCTGCGCTCCAGAATGAGCGAAACTCGATTTAAGGGTAATCATCTACATATACATGATTGCTCATTCATACGACTTAGTTAGGGCGATCTGAAGCAGTCACAGGATTAAGTTATAGATCATATTAAATTGCAAGTTTTACAGGTTATTCAAGGCTTAATACTTTTCATGAACATCAGAAAATTTTACTTTAACATATTACTTCATTTGAAATTAGTTTTTTGGGAGCCAAACAAATACATATATAAAACAAATCATATCTAAACAATCAGAGGTAAGGGATACATATATATCTTATAAAGCATAAATCTAAGTGATTTTCAATGCTGTGTGTGATCGGTATGTAAACCGGTAGCACAATTTAATGGTTTTAGCTGCCTACATAAAGGAGTTATACGCTAAAACTTGTATCTCAATTATCAATGGTATAAGATAAAACTTATATAGCACAGATCTTGATGATTTTCTCAGTAGATTTTATATGTTTATTTAAAAAATAGCTCACGAAATTTCTCGGGTTTAGCTGTCCAAGTAAAGGAGTTTTAAAGTAAAACCCCTTATCTGAACATTCAGTTGTATGGAGGCTAAAGGTTATAGTGACCCGAACTTAGTAGTTTTTAATGTAAGTATTTTGTTGATAATGGGTAAAAATAGTGCGAAATTTCATGTTTTCATGGCTGCATAAATGGAGGAGTTATAACGAAAAATCTAATATCTGAGCAATCAGTTGTATGGGAGTTATATGTTATAGTGGTCCGATTTTTCCGGTTCCGACAAATTATTAATACATTATAAAACTACACTCACTTACAAAATTTCAGTCGCATATCTCCAAAATGGAGAGACTAGATTACACACAAACAGACGGACAGACAGACATGGCTAAATCGGCTCAGATCGATGTTCTGATCATACACATAGGAATACATTTTCATGGGTCTATCTCTTCTTATTCTGGTACTTACAAACAGCTGACCAAAGTTCTGATACCATTTCATGCTCATGAAAGGTATAATTATCAGATTTCAAATCGATGAAATAGGTGACAAAATATAAATTTAAACATTTTCTTAACTACTTCCCAGCGTATCTATTTATAATTGCTCAGTCATACGACTTAGTTAAAGCGATCTGTAGCAGCCACAGAATAGAGCTATAGATATATCAAATTAAAGTGCAAGTTGCAGATTCAGTTGACCGTGTTTGTCTCATATGTAAAACGTGCTAAAAAAGTCGATAGTGAGCAATATAATCTATTGAAAACCATTAACCAATTTTCCGTGGAATTAAGATTCGGAAAACGTATTAGGTAGAATTCATAGTTTTGAAATATATTTCACGAAAAAAATTAAAATAAAAATAGTTGAGATAACTTTCTTTTTTAAACACCTAGGGTATCACTGACCATTAAAAATGACCTTGAATGACGGAAAACCTCACAGCTTTAAAAAATTTTTGATGTGATTTTTAAAATGAACCAAAATTACAAATTCAAGATTAATTGTTGTCTTTCTCGAAGTTCTTTAAATAAATATTGAGCTAAATACTGAAGTATATTCATGAGTATCACGTTTTATTATATATTTAAATTTAAATTCTTAATATTAGTAAGTATTTCCTCACTGCATTCACCCGAATTTCGGGGGTTACTACTAGTTTTAATAAATTGTCAGTTTAATTTCTTATAAAATCTATCTTTACTTTATCGAACATTGGTTTTAGAGAATCAATGTGAAGTAATTGCAGAAACGATTAACCGCCCTGCAGTGAAAAGCTAAACCAGTATGCACAAATTCCAGTTCATGAACTATTATTTAAGGATAAAAGTCATACCAGTTCGTTATGAACCATAATTATACCAGTTCCGCGCAGAAAAAAGTAAACTAGTTGGTAGAAATTATAGTTCGAAAACTGGTATTCAATGGGAGGTCATACCAGTTCGTCATGGACTATAATTATACCAGTTCTCCGCAGTGAAATGCCAAAGCAGCCAGTATAAATACTAGTTCATTAACCAGTATGAGCTAAAGCGACGGCCTACCATTTCGGCGATTTCGAACAACTTATGCGATCAGCGACATCTGTCTTTGAATAGGCATAACCAAAACTAAAACGTGGTTAATTGCTTTCATCACAAATGTCGGCTGTGGCGTCGAGTGAAGACTACCGATTCTGGTTCTGAGATCTCAGGTTCGAGTGCGCGTGGAGGTTGTTAAAGTAAAGTAAGTAAATTAATTTAAATAATTATTTTAATTTAAATATAAAATAAAAATTGTACATAAATTTAATTTGATTTGGAAAAAACCAAATACTCAAGCACCATAAAAAAATGAAAAAAATAATTTTTTGTTCTTTTTAAAACAATAAATTTAAAAATTACACAAGAGATATAAATAAAAAAATAAACAAATAAAAAAAAACAAAAATAAAAAAAAAGATTCGCTCACTGAGATTCGAACTCGGATCTCTTAATTTGGCGTGCCAAAGCTTTACGACCATTGCCACTGTTGCAGCGCCGCGAGCAAAATGACATACTTATGCTTTTCACGGGGGATGAATAGGCAGTCTATCCCGTCAACTGGTATGATGCTACTGGTATTTCTACTGGTAGCGTGCTGATGCAGGAGCGGACAATTGACATCTCCTATGACACCGCCATGTTAAAAATACCAGTCGCTAACATTGAAAAAGGATACAACGTGAACTAGTTGGGCTGAAACGCAAACTGGTAGCATTCTGGTTCACAGCTGGTAGCTTTCCCTGCAGGGCGGTTTGCTGAGCAACCGAGACGTCTGCTTTTTTAATAATTTTTATAAAACAAATCGGCAAGTACTATCGTCCCCCGCATGTCAGAAACATGAATGTGTAAAGGTGAAAATTTTGTGAGATCTAGTTTGACATTTTTTTACGAGACTTATGGCGATTTCGTTTCTACAAAAAATGTTGCCTTCTCATCGCCCTCTTCTTAGTGTTTGTGCGAAGAGGGCAAGAAGGTTGCATTTTTCGGTAGAAACGAAATTGACATTAACTCTGCATTCATGTAATTGACTTTGTGAAATATGTGGTTTCGGTGTACTCATGGTATTCTGGGTTTTGGTATAACACAAGAACATCCAAAGGTTAATTAAGTCAACCCAATAACTCAAAATTGGTAAATCTGCACATTCATGCTTCTGGCATTAGGGTGACGATATGTATTTACTTCACGCCTGCTCTACATATTTTTTTAGTAAGAAAATAGTAGTATATTTCCTATTAATATGCTTCTACACCCAGAAAACGGTTTAGTTATATAGTTCACGAAAGTCTGCAATTTACTTAAGACTTCTAGTTGAGACAAATGTATATTTGTTAATAATTACAAAACGACTACCTTGATTTGACAATATTGTTAGTTGAATAAAATCATTGTTGAGCAAATATAAACAATGCTTTGGTTGATACAAGTTTTCAATTAATTTTGTGAACTTGCTGTAGACTTGAATCAGCTAACCGTTTATTATTGGAAAAAAGTTTCAGTTTGACACAAATAAAAATTTACTCGATGTTTGTTGTGTTTACTTTCTTCTTTTATTTGCATATATTAAGCATAAAAATAACTACATCTTTACATAAGTTACTAAAGTAAATAATACATATGTATATGGTGGTAAGAATTTCCTAAAAAACAACGATGAAACAGGAACAGTCGTGCGAAAACTCAGGTCAATACCTGCTGGAAGTATACTGCTTTGCTTTTTCCTTGGCTAAATAGGCACTTTCAAATTATAATTCACATGAATTATATATCCACTGAAAAACCCCGGTTGGCATCAAACTTTATATTTTTAAATAACTAAATATGCGCGCACCGAAACAACTCGTGGTGATAGAAAAACTGAAACTGAGACAAACAATTCTATGCATGTCATAGCATACACATAAAAAAAAATCAAAACCAATAACTTACTTACTAAAAAATTGTTTATTAAAACCAACACAAAAGTTGATATAAAACTATTCGTCGATTTAAATTGTTAACTTTTTACTGAGCATGTTTATTTTACGAGGAGGAAGCATCGAAAGCCTAACCCCGTCAGTGTGAGACTTTAACCCAAACTAAACTTCCTACCGTCATGTACCGTTCCCTTCCCGGTACCACCATCAAGGATTTCGTTGGGATTATAACACTGTGTGACTGATAAGGTTATACATCTATTTTCTTCTTCTTCTTCTTCTTATTTGGCGCTGTAACCGCCAAAGCGATTTTGGCCAACTGACGCCAATTGGAAATGCCAAGTGTAGCCAGAATACTTTCAGAGGTTGGGCGTCGGTGTCCATTCGAACGACATGGTCAAGCCAGTTGAGCCGCTGTATTTTAATTCGCCATATACCAGCACGGGCATGATGAGTGACTTATAGTGTGGTTTTCGTACGTCGAGAGAAGACTTTACTCCTGAAATGCTTACTCAGTCCAAAGTAGTACTTGTTGGCAAGAGCGATTCTGCGTTGGATTTCCATGCTGACATTATTATCGGTGTTAATGCTGGTTCCCAAGTGAACGAAATTCTCTACTTTCTCGAAATTATAACTGTCAAAAGTGACGTGGGTGCCAGGCGCGAATGTGCTGATTGTTTGTTTGATGACAGGAGATACTTCGTCTTGTCCTCGTTTACCACCAGACCCATTCGCTTTGCTTCCTTGTCCAACTCGGAAAAGCCAGAACAGACTTCGCGGTTTTTCCTACCGATGATGTCAGTGTCATCGGCATAAGCCAGCAATTGTACGCTCTTGTAGTAAATTGTTCCTGAGCGGTTCAGTTCTGCAGATCTTATTATCTTCTCCAACATCAGATTAAAGAAGTCACATGAAAGAGAGTCGCCCTGTCTGAAACCCCGTCTGGGGCGAACGGCAACAGAGCAGAGCTGGTGGTATTGTTCATCGTCATTTTTCACAGCCGTATGAGTTTTGAGGGGATGCCAAATTCAGACATAGCGGCATATACGAAACTCCTTTTAGTGCTGGTGAGGCCGATCATTTTCTCGCGGGTCTTTTCCAAGATTTGGCATATTGTGAATACCTGGTCTATGGTAGACAATACATTCGATAAGACCTTGCAACCTATGCTTAAAAGGCTGTTCCCGCGGTAGTTGGCACGCATGGCCTTATGGATTTGGCAGAGCGCACTTTAATTCCAGTCGTCGGGCATGCACCTTATTATCTCCTTGCCATCGTAATTAAATAGCTCAGCTGACAGGCCGTCAGCTCAAGCAGCTATGGCACTTTTCGTCATAGTCAGGCGCTGGAATATCGACTGGGACCTCGGGTTCGTCTTCTCCACTTCTTTCAGTGCATCTGCCATTCAAAAGGGTCGAAAAGTGTTCCCTCCATAATCTGAGTACGTTCTGGACATCGGTCACTAGGTCGGCATGGTTGTTCCTACAAGAGTCTTGAAACCTTTTATAAGTCGCTCAACTCTCTGCTAAAAATTTCGGGTGTTTTTTCTGTCGGCCAGAATTTCAAGCATTTTCTCACACTCCTCATCGTACCAGTAATGAGCAGGAAATGTTGTTCCACTGATCGCGCAAGTCGGTTTGTTGAAGAGTGTTCTCTCACAGCAGGTGTGAAGGTCGAGCGCCGAATCCACGACGTTGAAATTTCCTTGGTTTGTTGGGGGCCTTGTTTTGCTGCTCCGAGGTTGGGTCGTATATTGGATGCATCAATATATTAGTGCGAGTCAATATTTGGCCCTCGGAGTGTACGTATATGCATCTAAAACATGGAAGCATGCCTTGCGTCTGTCACAACATGCTCGATTTGGTTTCCCGTTTTTAGATGTGGAGACATCCATATAGCTAGAACCCAGTAATACACACTGCCAAGTTTCGGGCCCCGGAGAAGTCGATCACCCTCAGCTTATATGTACGCTCTAAGCTAACAGAGCCTTGGATGCCTCGCCCCTCTCTTCCATCGGGGCATTGGCCCATATGAATGAGATGTTGATGAATCTCGCTTTGATGCGGATTGTGGCTAGACTTTCGTCCACTAGAGTGAACGGCCGTCTCTCTCCCACCCCAAATCCAACACCAAAGTGCACTCCTGTACGTGGCAACTGTAGTAGACGTCGCAAGGCTCCACGCTTACCTTCCTCGCCCCGTCCATCGCATCTATTATTATTATACCCTAAAATCATAGTCCTTCCTATGTTTGCCGTGATCGTCATCAAAAGAAAGGGGTATCATCCGAGGCATGTGTTGTTTTTCATTGGGCAGGGTTTTAACGTGGCGGTACCCAAACCCAGCGCTCGCGGGCCACTACCAGTTGAATGGCACACTGTGTTGCGGCTAGTGGAAAAGTAACTTTTTTCCGATTATTTTTTTCAGTGTTTTTAATGATGCAATTTTGTCACAGACATTCCAAATAAACAAAAAACACATAAAGCTTATTTTTGTGTTGGCCCGTTGATTTTTAATTGATTTTAGAAGTCAAATATACAAAATTTTCACGAAAAGAGGGGATTTCAGGGCTGTATTCAAAATGATCTCATTTGATTTTGGTGACAGATATTTTGATTCGGAAAAAAAATCTGCCTTCGGACAAGTATCTTCTGTAAAAAAAAAGGAATGTTGTTTGAGACATTTTCATATGCACCTTTTTTAGAGCGAAACCCCGACTAAAGGTCCATTTTTCCTTTAAATTTGGGTTAGGTAAGCAATATCTAAAAAGTCCCAGAGAGTCCCAGTTCCAAACCACTACAGAAATGTTACATAATTTGTTTTCAACGAACTGTGAAAAAATCAGCTGCCCATACCTGCCCTCCTGGGAGTTATAGCGATTTTAGTATATCACTCTCAGTATTTATTCCATAGAAATAGAACGGAAATTCTCGGAATCACTTATTGAATAATTTAATCATATTGGTTTTCGGGTGACTTTCCGTCATCCCACGTCAAATTTTTATTATTTTCAGACCGGTTTCGGCTAATCGCCATCTTCAGTGTTTTCTTTTTTGTCACTAATTAGTCCGCATGTGTGTCCGTCTTTATATAGTGTTTTCTTTTAGCTTGTGGTGGTACCTTTCTCTCTCTCTGTTGTTTTACTATTTTATTCTCTCT